>NC_047115.1:97456443-97527551 GCF_902500255.1 Thalassophryne amazonica
CTGCACCAAAACTGGCGCAGTAGAGAACCGTCGTTTCAACTCCTTGAACGCGGCTTCGCACCGATCCGACCAGGTGAAGGGGACTTTTGGAGAGGTCAGGGCTGTCAGGGGGCTAACAACCTGACTGTAGCCCTTAATGAACCTCCTATAGAAATTAGCGAAGCCGAGGAACTGTTGCAGCTTCCTACGGCTTGTTGGTTGAGGCCAATCTCTCACCGCCGCAACCTTGGCCGGATCAGGGGCGACGGAGTTAGAGGAGATGATAAACCCCAGGAAGGACAAAGACGTGCGGTGAAACTCGCACTTCTCGCCCTTCACAAACAGTCGGTTCTCTAACAACTGCTGCAGGACCTGACGTACATGCTGGACATGGGTCTCAGGATCCGGAGAAAAGATGAGAATATCGTCCAGATATACAAAGACGAATCGGTGCAGGAAGTCCCGCAAGACGTCGTTAACCAAGGCTTGGAACGTCGCGGGGGCGTTGGTGAGGCCGAACGGCATGACCAGGTACTCAAAGTGACCTAATGGGGTGTTAAATGCCGTCTTCCATTCGTCTCCCTTCCGGATCCGAACCAGGTGATACGCATTTCTAAGATCCAGCTTAGTAAAGATTTTGGCTCCATGCAGGGGGGTGAACACGGAATCTAACAATGGCAATGGGTATCGGTTGCGAACCGTAATCTCATTCAGCCCCCTGTAATCAATACATGGACGAAGTCCGCCATCTTTCTTGCCCACAAAAAAGAAACCTGCCCCCATCGGGGAGGTGGAGTTCCGGATCAGCCCGGCAGCTAATGAGTCCCGGATGTAGGTCTCCATTGATTCGCGCTCAGGTCGTGAGAGGTTGTACAGCCTGCTGGACGGGAACTCAGCGCCTGGAACCAAATCAATGGCACAATCGTACGGACGGTGCGGGGGAAGGGTGAGTGCCAGATCCTTACTGAAGACGTCAGCAAGATCGTGGTACTCAACCGGCACTGCCGTCAGATTGGGAGAGACTTTGACCTCCTCCTTAGCCTGTGAACCGGGAGGAACCGAGGATCCTAAACACCCCCGATGGCAGGTTTCGCTCCACTGAACCACCACCCCAGACGGCCAATCAATCCGGGGATTGTGCTTCAACATCCATGGGAAGCCCAAAATCACGCGGGAGGTAGAAGGAGTTACAAAAAACTCAATCTCCTCCCAGTGGTTTCCAGACACCACCAGAGTTACTGGTTGTGTCATGTGTGTGAGTAAAGGGAGGAGGGTGCCATCTAGTGCCCGCACCTGCAACGGCGAAGGAAGCGCCACCAGAGAGAGCCCTACCTCCCTTGCCCATCTGCTGTCTAGCAGATTCCCTTCTGACCCCGTGTCCACCAGTGCTCGGGCTTGAAGGGTTAAATCCCCGCTCAGGATTGTGACTGGGAGTCGTGTGGCAATTTGTGTGTGTCTCACTTGAATGTTTTGACCCCCCCTTAGCCCAGTCTCTAAGGGCGAGTGTTGTCGTTTTGGCCGTTTGGGGCAGTTTCTCTGTGTGTGCTCAGTTGAGCTGCAGAGAAAACACTCTCCACGGATCAGCCTCCCCATTTTGGCCCTGTGCGTTTCCCTAACAACGTCAGCAGGGGGAGCTGTTGCCCCACAAAGCGCTGCGGCTGTGGAGCGTGGGGAGGGCGGCCCCTTTTCGAACCCGGAAGGGAGAGGGGCGGCGCATATCCGGTCACGTCCTTCGCCTCGCTCCCGACGGCGTTCCTCCAACCGATTGTCTAACCGTATAACGAGATCGATAAGCCCATCTAAATCCCGCGGTTCCTCCTTAGCTACCAGCTGCTCCTTCAGAACCAACAATAGTCCGTTTATGAAGGCGGCGCGGAGCGTAACGTTATTCCAGCCGGACCTCGCAGCCGCGATGCGGAAGTTGACTGCATAAGCGGCTGCGCTCTCGCGTCCCTGTCTCATTGACAGCAGCACGGTTGAAGCGGTCTCTCCTCTGTTAGGGTGATCAAACACTGTTCTGAACTCCCCCACAAACCCAGTGTGTGCTGATAACAACCGTGAGTTCTGTTCCCAGAGCGCCGTAGCCCAGGCGCGTGCTTTACCCTGAAGCAATCACATAAGCTATCCTACTAGCATCAGTCGCGTACATGACGGGACGTTGTGCGAAGACGAGCGAACACTGCATAAGAAAGTCCGCGCACGTCTCCACACAACCCCCGTACGGCTCTGGAGGGCTTATGTATTCTTCAGGGTAAGGTGGGAGGGGTCGTTGAACGACCTGTGGAACGTCACTGTTGCGCACAGGATCGACAGGAGGGGGAGCCGCAGCAGCGCCCTGAGGGCGCGCTTCCACCTGCGCGGCGAGAGCCTCCACCCTGCGGTTAAGGAGGACGTTCTGCTCGGTCATTAGATCCAACCGAGCCGTAAAAGCGGTGAGGATTCGCTGCAACTCACCGATCATTCCTCCTGCAGACGCCTGTGCGCCCTGCTCTTCCATTGGCCGTTCAACAGCCGGTTGACGCCCCTCGGGGTCCATGACGTTGGCCGAGATATCCTGTTGTGAAAGTGTAGGAACACGGACCCACAACAGGGGGCGCAAATGAACGGACAATGGAGGTAGCCAAATAACAACGCTTTACTGTTGTGACAAAAAGCACAACAAACACAACAGATTACAACAATAGACAAGAAGTCAATTCACACAATGTGTCACGTGGGCAGGCTCGAAGATAAGAGACGTCTGTCCAAAGCAGAACCGGAACCACACGATTTCCTCCGCCACCGAACCCCGGGAATACTGGAGCCGCCAAGTCCCGAACTCCCAGGTGGCCACTGCCTCCGCATGTCGGATCTGGTACTGCTGGCGAGGAACAAAAACAGTTAAAGGTGGGTGCGTGTGCACCCAGCAACCCGTATGGTGGGAAAACCACCTCCTCC
Source organism: Thalassophryne amazonica (assembly GCF_902500255.1). NCBI lineage: Eukaryota > Metazoa > Chordata > Actinopteri > Batrachoidiformes > Batrachoididae > Thalassophryne > Thalassophryne amazonica. The sequence continues at coordinate 97,459,360 of NC_047115.1, forward strand.
TCTCGTCGGAAGAATGTCTGCTACTTCACGCACAAAAGTAACAAAGTGTTAATCTTGACAAAGACAACACAGTCGGCTGAGAACAGTACCTTCAAGGTAGAGCGATATCTCGGCAAAGAGGTGGAGATGTCGTCCTGCTGATATACCACTGCTGATCAGATGATTGGTGACAGCTGTCATAGGCGATAAGTGACAGCTGTCACCCCGGTTGCTCCTGTGAGGCGGCAGCGCCCTCTGGTGCCTGGAGCCCGCACTCCAGACAGGGCGCCCTCTGGTGGTGATGGGCCAGCAGTACCTCCTCTTCAGCGGCCCACACAACAGTAAGAGTAGAATGGGAGGCAGAGCCTTCAGCTTTCAGGCTCCTCTCCTCTGGAACCAGCTCCCAATTCAGATCAGGGAGACAGACACTCTCTCTACTTTTAAGATTAGGTTTAAAACTTTCCTTTTTGCTAAAGCTTATAGTTAGGGCTGGATCAGGTGACCCTGAACCATCCCTTAGTTATGCTGCTATAGACTTAGACTGCTGGGGGGTTCCCATGATGCACTGAGTGTTTCTTTCTCTTTTTGCTCTGTATGCACCACTCTGCATTTAATCATTAGTGATTGATCTCTGCTCCCCTCCACAGCATGTCATTTTCCTGGTTCTCTCCCTCAGCCCCAACCAGTCCCAACAGAAGACTGCCCCTCCCTGAGACTGGTTCTGCTGGAGGTTTCTTCCTGTTAAAAGGGAGTTTTTCCTTCCCACTGTCGCCAAGTGCTTGCTCACAGGGGGTCGTTTTGACTGTTGGGGTTTTTCTGTAATTATTGTATGGCTTTTGCCTTACAATATAAAGCGCCTTGGGGCGACTGTCTGTTGTGATTTGGCGCTATATAAATAAAATTGATTTGATTTATATACTCGTACATGTATAAATGTTCACATTAATATTATGTAATCAATTACAACACACTTAAAGATTAATTGTGGTATTTGTTATGTGTCGACACGGGTTGAGGAGCGGACCTCCGTCAGACGGAACCCAGCGCTACAAATAACCAGAAAAGCGGTTCCAAAAACAATATATTTATTTCACCCGCTGTGCTTAAAAGGTGTAAAAACAAAAATAGCGTCCTTCTGGTGGAGTGACTGTTGGTACGCTCTCCAGCGCCCGCAAGGATCAAAGCCCCGCGTTCCTGGACCCACTACCACCACCAAACACTCCCCAGGTGGACACAACAAACTGACTCTCTGTGAAGCAAAGAAGAGGTGAGGTAAGTCAGCAGTTACAACAATAACTTTCAAAAGACACACGCTATCAGCAACACATTCAGGTCTGTATCTTTTTAACTTTATGCAAATGAGCAGCTTCTCACAACAGGTGGAGGATCACTTATCCGCATGCCACAGCAGTGAGAAGCAAGCTGCACAATTCTCATCACAATTCAAGTATACTGTGTAACAAAACACCAAGTTACTATCAACAATTAGTCAAACACTTAATCACCTTTAATGTGTGCTGACAGCATGTGTCCTCACCCTTCCTTGCTTCACGGACTCGATGTGTCAAACCCAGGCGCGGTCCTCAGCGTCTCACAAACGAACATCACAAGGTCGAGTTCCCGGCAGTTCTGCTTGAATCACACATGCCTTAAATGCAGAACGCCATCCAATTATCTGCTTCAGCTGAAAGTCTTTAAGGTTGCATGTGAGCACCAGTCACAGGTGCTTCACATGATGTTGATGAGGGTGAGGACTCTTCAGCCAGCACCTTCTCCACAGAAGAATCAGTTTCCATGCCACCTGAAGAGCAAAGAAAAGAAAAGAACACCAAAACATCCAGCCACATACCCCAACACACAACAGTATTAAGATTTTTTTTTCAATTTTAGAAGTTCCTTCAACTAGTTAATTTCTTTTGAAATTGTATATATCAGCATTTACACACACAATTTTTTTTTTTCAATTCTACAAGTTCCTTCTGTTGGAAAAGTGTAGTGACACGGACCCACAACAGGGGGCGTAAATGAATGGACAATGAAAGAGTCGAATATGAACACTTTACTGTTGTGAATGAGCACAACCAAAATACAGAGGATTACAGAATTTTGCAAACAGTCAATCCACAAAGGTGACGTGTGGGCAGGCTCGAGGATAGAAGACGTCTGTCCTGAGAGGAACCGGAACCACACGATTTCCTCCGCCACCGAACTCGGAGAATACTGGAGCCGCCAAGTCCCGAGTCCCCAGGTGGCCACCATCTCCGAATGTCGGATCTGGTACTGCTGGCGAGGAGCAAAAAAGTGAGATGTGTGTGCGTGAACACCCAGTAACAACAATGGTGGGAATTGCACCTCCACCTCTAACACAGTTCAACTCCGGTTGTCTCTGCTGTTCGGTGTGACAAGTGAACGCCCTTCACTTTGTCACCACTCCGCACTCCGCCAGACGACAACAGTGAGTAGTCTCCTGAAACAATATCACACAATAGAAAAGTAACGTGCGCACAGCACAATCACGGCTGAGGTATTACCTTCACAGATAGAAGATATCTCGGCAACGAGGTGGAGATGACGTCCGGTTTTTATGGAGTGGAATGATGAAGTGAAGATGGATGACAGCTGTCATGAGATAACGAGTGACAGCAGTCACCCCCGGCTGTGTCCGTGGAGGCAGCGCCCTCTCGTGCCTGAAGCCCGCACTTCAGGCAGGGCACCCTCTGGTGGTGGGCCAGCAGTACCTCCTCTTCTGGCGACCCACACAACAGGACCCCCCCCTCAACGGGCGCCTCCTGTCGCCCGACCAGGCTTGTCGGGGTGACGGCGGTAGAAATCGGCCAGGAGGGCCAGGTCCAGGATGAAGCTCCTTTTCACCCAGGAGCGTTCTTCGGGTCCATACCCCTCCCAGTCCACCAAATACTGGAACCCCCGGCCCATTCGACGGACGTCCAGGAGCCGGCGCACAGTCCAAGCGGGCTCCCCATCGATGATCCGGGCAGGAGGCAGCGCCGGACTGGGAGCACAGAGGGGTGAGGTGAGGTGTGGTTTAATCCGGGAGACATGAAAAACGCAGTCGTATTCCAGCCGGACCTCGCAGCCGCGATGCGGAAGTCGACTGCATATTCGGCTGCGCTCTGGCGCCCCTGTCTCATTGACAGCAGCACTGTTGAAGCAGTCTCTCCTCTGTTAGGGTGATCAAAAACCGTTTTGAACTCCCTCACAAAGCCAGTGTAAGTGGTAAGGAGCCGTGAATTTTGCTCCCAAAGCGCCGTAGCCCAAGCGCGTGCCTCACCATGAAGCAAGTTAATCACATAAGTTAATCACATAAGCCACCTTGGCTGTGTCCGTGGCGGCAGCGCCCTCTCGTGCCTGAAGCCCGCACTTCAGGCATGGCGCCCTCTGGTGGTGGGCCAGCAGTACCTCCTCTTCTGGCGGCCCACACAACACCAACTAATTTCTTTTGAAATTGTATATAACAGCATGTACACACACTAATTTTTTGTTCAATTTTACAAGTTCCTTCAACTAGTTAATTTCTTTTGAAATTGTATATAACAGCATTTACACACACAATTTTTTCTTTTTTTTTCAATTTTACAAGTTCCTTCAACTAGTTAATTTCTTTTGAAATTGTATATAACAGCATTTACACACACAATTTTTTCTTTTTTTTCAATTTTACAAGTTCCTTCAAGTAGATAATTTCTTTTGAAATTGTATATAACAGCATTTACTGTCATGACCGGCCCTGTTCCAGGCTTTGATCCCTTTTTTGCCCCTTTCTTTGCGGCATCTTCTGTCCCCGCTTTGATTTATTAGTGGTTTATTTTCATCATGTATTTCTGCTATGTTCTATTTTGCTTTGTCACTTTGTTTCTTTGCTACTTTTATACTTTAGCCGTTGTCCTGTTCCATCTTTGTTTTAGCCAGTTTGTGTTTTCATTGTTTACCACTTGTTTATTTTGTTCTTCTCATTTGTTATATTATCTGTTGTGCTTTAGTGTCAGGTTTTGTTGATCTCAGTCTCTGTTTTATTTTGTAATTTGTTTAGCCACTTTGGTTTCTTAGTCAGTCCAGTTTAGTTTTATCTTTGTCTTCTTTCAGTTCTCATGTTCATGTCTGGTCTGCTATTGTGTTATATTCTGCCCCTGATTCCCATTTTAGCTCCGTTCTGCTTTTACCATTTGTTTCCACTCCGCACCTCCCATCAAGTCTTTGCTCCTTGCCTCATGCCCAGTTATTTATGTTACTTCACTACACCTGCCCCATGTCTTTGTCTCCCACCTTGTTTATGTCTGCTTTGTGTTTCCATTTACTCATGCTCTTGCACCTGTTCCACTGTCTTTGTCTATTACATCACGCCACTGTGCTCACTCCCTTTAGTCACACTCTTGACTCCTGTTCACACCTTTCTTTTCTTCTCTCCACCTTATGCTCTCTTCCCTCACTGTCTTGCACAACATTGTGTCTTTGTTCATGAGCCACGCCCCCTTTCTGGATCCTTCCTCTCACGTGCACCTTGTTTACACCACCTGTCACTAATTAGTCCACATGTATTTAAACCCCACAGTTCTTCACTTCCTTGCCAGATTGTTGTCATGGTACACTTTCCAGCGGCCATCACAGTCCTGTTTTTGTCTTGTCGTGTACTGAACTTTGCTCTGTTACCTCGACCATGCCTTTTGCCTCATCCCAGATGTCGGTGTTTGCTCGTGCCTCTGACCCCTGCTTGTTTTTGACTGCGCCTCAGTCTGATCCTGTTTGTACCTCTGCCACGCTGACTGACCAAATGTGTACTGAACCTTTGCCTGAAATAAAGACCACGTTTTCTCTTTCACCTAAGCCAAGTCTGGGAGTCTGTATTGCGGGTCCAGCCGCCCCGGGTGACGGGCACCCGCCCGTCCTGACATTTACACACACAAATTTTTCTTTTTTCAATTTTACAAATTCCTTTAAGTAGTTAATTTCTTTTGAAATTGTATATAACAGCATTTACACACACAAATTTTTCTATTTTTTTCAATTTTACAAGTTCCTTCAACTAGTTAATTTCTTTAGAAATTGTATATAACAGCATTTACACACACAATTTTTTCTTTTTTTTTCAATTTTACAAGTTCCTTCAACTAGTTAATTTCGTTTGAAATTGTATATATCAGCATTTACACACACAATTTTTTCTTTTCTTTTCAATTTTACAAGTTCCTTCAACTAGTTAATTTCTTTTGAAATTGTATATAACAGCATTTACACACACAAATTTTTATTTTTTTCAATTTTACAAATTCCTTCAAGTAGTTAATTTCTTTTGAAATTGTATATAACAGCATTTACACACACAAATTTTTCTCTTTTTTTCAATTTTACAAGTTCCTTCAACTAGTTAATTTCTTTAGAAATTGTATATAACAGCACTTACACACACAAATCTTTCTCTTTTTTTCAATTTTACAAGTTCCTTCAACTAGTTAATTTCTTTTGAAATTGTATATATCAGCATTTACACACACATTTTTCTTTTTTTTTTCAATTTTACAAGTTCCTTCAACTAGTTAATTTCTTTTGAAATTGTATATAACAGCATTTACACACACAAACTTTTCTTTTTTTCAATTTTACAAGTTCCTTCAACTAGTTAATTTCTTTAGAAATTGTATATAACAGCATTTACACACACACATTTTTCTTTTTTTCAATTTTACAAGTTCCTTCAACTAGTTAATTTCTTTTGAAATTGTATATAACAGCATTTACACACACACACACACACACACACACACACACACACACACACACACACACACACACACACACACACACACACACACACACACACACACACAGAGTTTTATGTGGGGGGGGGGCTATGGAATAGCAAAGTCATTAAGTTCTCTAATGTGAATAGTAATAAATATTTGTTAAATTATATGTGATATACGAGGTCTGTCAATAAAGTAACGGTCCTTTTTATTTTTTTCAAAAACTATATGGATTTCATTCATATGTTTTTACGTCAGACATGCTTGAACCCTCGTGCGCATGCGTGAGTTTTTCCACGCCTGTCGGTGACGTCATTCGCCTGTGAGCACGCCTTGTGGGAGGAGTCGTCCAGCCCCTCGTCGGAATTCCTTTGTCTGAGAAGTTGCTGAGAGACTGGCGCGTTGTTTGATCAAAATTTTTTCTAAACCTGTGAGACACATCGAAGTGGACACGGTTCGAAAAATTAAGCTGGTTTTCAGTGAAAATTTTAACAGCTGATGAGAGATTTTGAGGTGATTCTGTCACTTTAAGGACTTTTCACGGTGCGAGACGTCGTGCAGCGCTCTCAGGTGGCGTCATCAGCCTGTTCAAGCTGAAAACCTCCACATTTCAGGCTCTATTGATCCAGGACGTCGTGAGGGAACAGAGAAGTTTCAGAAGAAGTCGGTTTCAGCATTTTATCTGGATATTCCACTGTTAAAGGAGATTTTTTTAATGAAAGACGTGCGGACGGATCCACGCGTCGGGACGCAGCCGACGCGGTGCGGCGGCACAGGAAAAACACCTCCGTGTTGATAACCATTTGTAAAATCCAGGCGGCTTTTGATGGCTTTCAGTGGAGTGAGTATATGAGAAATTGTTTAACAGGCAGGACATGTTCCAACTTGTCCTTAAGGCTTTCAACAGAGGTGTTTTTCCTGTGGCGGAGCGTCGCGGCGGCTGCGTCCCGACGCGCGGACCCGTCCGCACGTCTTTCATTAAAAAAATCTCCTTTAACAGTGGAATATCTGGATAAAATGCTGAAACCGACTTCTTCTGAAACTTCTCTGTTCTCTCACGACGTCCTGGATCAATAGAGCCTGAAATGTGGAGGTTTTCAGCTTGAACAGGCTGATGACGCCGCCTGAGAGCGCTGTGCGACGTCTCGCACTGTGAAAAGTCCTTAAAGCGACAGAATCACCTCAAAATCTCTCATCAGCCGTTAAAATTTTCACTGAAAACCAGCTTAATTTTTCGAACCGTGTCCACTTTGATGTGTCTCACTGGTTTAGAAAAAATTTTGATCAAACGACGCGCCAGTCTCTCAGCAACTTCTCAGACAAAGGAATTCCGACGAGGGGCTGGACGACTCCTCCCACAAGGCGTGCTCACAGGCGAATGACGTCACCGACAGGCGTGGAAAAACTCACGCACGCGCACGAGGGTTCAAGCATGTCTGACGTAAAAACATATGAATGAAATCCATATAGTTTTTGAAAAAAATAAAAAGGACCGTAACTTTATTGACAGCCCTCGTATATTGGACTTATTTATCTTGCAGCATTTTAGAAGGCCCAAATCCATCTCCAGCTTACAGTTGCCCAAAGATGTGGCTTAAAGAAACAGGATCAGGAGCTGTTGTTCCGGTGCTGAAGACTTCCACACACCTGACTGATAGAGTTCACGATTTACAGGCCATGACTCCAGGATTTTTCACTCTCTCTCTCTTCTTGATCTCATGAAGGTTGCCGCAGTTGATAAGAAGGCATTAAATTCTATATCTATGGACAGAACATCTGCCTCATATAAACTGAGATTTGGTCCAGCAAAGACTATGGACGATGATCTTATCAGTGTCCTGAAACAGTCTCACTTTTCCCTTAACATAGATGAAGCTACTTCACAAAACCATAAAAGAGTTGTGGCTGTGCTTGTGAGCTACTTCTCCCCCAGTCTTAGGCAAGTGGTCGTCAATCACTTCTCATCGTTTAGTGTCATGCAGGCTGATGGTGCTACCCTGCACTCTGAGCTTGTTTCACTTATGGATCAGAAAAATCTTCCTGGGATAACCTTGTCTCCATTTTAATGGATTCCTGTGCTGTTGTCAGGGGCAGCAGGTCAGGTCTGGAAACCAGAGTTCGTCAAGAAAATGCACTGCATCTCGTTAATATAGATGGGGACACGTGTCACCCTGTCCACAATGCTGCAGAGACGTTTTGCAGTGTTTTTCATCAGCATGTTGAGAAACTTTTTTCAGCTGTATTTTCTGATTTTAAGTGCTCTGCTGATTTGAGGCAGATATCTGAAGAGATATGTGATGTGCCTGGTATAACATACACCGTGCCACAACACTACGTCAGCCACAGACGGTTATCAGTCTATGATGTAGCCTTGGATCATGTTCACCTATCTGATGCCCTCATCGTATTTTATTACTCCTTCCTATCGAAGTCAGATGGAGCCCTCTACCATCCTTTCATAGTAGGAGTGTACCAGAAGAGGAAGGTTACCAGCCAAGGGAGGAACACCATCCACTCCTTACATGATATTCTGACTAAGAAAACCATGACGCAGGAGGGGAAAGACTGAAAGATCTGTATTGTGGAGCATCTGTGGAGGCTCATTCTGCAATTCTACATCTGTGTTTTGCCTCTGCTGAAGAAGTATGTTCTCTTGTTTGAAATGAAGCAGCCCATGATACACAAGCTCCATGACATGCAAATGGATCTCCTCACAGAGTTTATGTCATGCTTCATCAAACCAGAATGTCTGCAAAACATGAAGAACATCCAGTAACTGAGTCTACGTGATCATCTGTTGAAGACGAACAGTAGTGTTCAGAATAATAGTAGTGCTATGTGACTAAAAAGATGAATCCAGGTTTTGAGTATATTTCTTATTGTTACATGGGAAACAAGGTACCATTAGATTCAGTAGATTCTCACAAATCCAACAAGACCAAGCATTCATGATATGCACACTCTTAAGGCTATGAAATTGGGCTATTAGTAAAAAAAAGTAGAAAAGGGGGTGTTCACAATAATAGTAGTGTGGCATTCAGTCAGTGAGTTTGTCAATTTTGTGGAACAAACAGGTGTGAATCAGGTGTCCCCTATTTAAGGATGCAGCCAGCACCTGTTGAACATGCTTTTCTCTTTGAAAGCCTGAGGAAAATGGGACGTTCAAGACATTGTTCAGAAGAACAGCGTAGTTTGATTAAAAAGTTGATTGGAGAGGGGAAAACTTATGCGCAGGTGCAAAAAATTATAGGCTGTTCATCTACAATGATCTCCAATGCTTTAAAATGGACCAAAAAAAACAAGAGACTCGTGGAAGAAAACGGAAAACAACCATCAAATTGGATAGAAGAATAACCAGAATGGCAAAGGCTCACCCACTGATCAGCTCCAGGATGATCAAAGACAGTCTGGAGTTACCTGTAAGTGCTGTGACAGTTAGAAGATGCCTGTGTGAAGCTAATTTATTTGCAAGAATCCCCCGCAAAGTCCCTCTGTTAAATAAAAGACGTGCAGAAGAGGTTACAATTTGCCAAAGAACACATCAACTGGCCTAAAGAGAAATGGAGGAATATTCTGTGGACTGATGAGAGTAAAATTGTTCTTTTTGGGTCCAAGGGCCGCAGACAGTTTGTGAGACGACCCCCAAACTATGAATTCAAGCTACAGTTCACAGTGAAGACAGTGAAGCATGGTGGTGCAAGCATCATGATATGGGCATGTTTCTCCTACTATGGTGTTGGGCCTATATATCACATACCAGGTATCATGGATCAGTTTGGATATGTCAAAATACTTGAAGAGGTCATGTTGCCTTATGCTGAAGAGGACATGCCCTTGAAATGGGTGTTTCAACAAGACAATGACCCCAAGCACATTAGTCAACCAGCAAAATCTTGGTTCCAAACCAACAAAATTAATGCCTCGCAGATGTGAAGAAATCATGAAAAACTGTGGTTATACAACTAAATACTAGTTTAGTGATTCACAGGATTGATAAAAAAGCAGTTTGAACATAATAGTTTTGAGTTTGTAGCGTCAACAGCAGATGCTACTATTATTGTGAACACCCCCTTTTCTACTTTTTTTTACTAATAGCCCAATTTCATAGCCTTAAGAGTGTGCATATCATGAATGCTTGGTCTTGTTGGATTTGTGAGAATCTACTGAATCTACTGGTACCTTGTTTCCCATGTAACAATAAGAAATATACTCAAAACCTGGATTAATCTTTTTAGTCACATAGCACTGCTATTATTCTGAACACTACTGTATATGTTGGGGCAGCAGCAAGACAGATTTTGGATGGATGTAGGAAGGATGATTCAACACTCCTGAATTTTCTGCAAAAGGTCAAGTCAGCTTACACTGAATGTGGCCAATACCTACAGAAAACCATGCCATCGCAGAGTGAGGTACTGCAAGCCTTTTCAGCAGTGGACCCAGTCATCCGTGGACACACAGTCACCTTGCAGTGTCTAAGCGTCTGCCAAAGCTTGTCCGAAATGTTTTGACGAGTACTAAAGTTGACAGCTATGATGTGTCGGTTCGGGCTGATCTAACAGACAATTACCTGCCTGCATATACACCATCCAGTAGGGTTGATGGTTGGGGGGCAGCCGTTGATGCTACAGGAAAGTACAGCCTCCTCCTCAAGATGGTGAAGGCAGCACTCAGCTGCTTTCATGGCCTCAAGGTGAAAACTGCATTCAGTTTAATGGGTAATGTGTTGGATTCCAGGGCACCAAGGATGCATGTCAGCACATTGAGTGGTATTCAAACAGTAAAATACACAATCACACAGCACGGAAAAATAGCATCTGAACTGTACAAGAAGAAAGACTTCCTGCATGATCCTGTTGACAAAAAGCTGTGTCACAATCTAAAAACAGCCTACAAGGATGAAAAAGCAGGGAAGGCAAAGAAGAAACAGGACAAGAGAGGTGTGTGAGAGCAAGTGTGAAGTTACCATCAAAAAGGAAAGTGAAAGAGACGCTCGAAAGAGAATCAAAAAGAGCAAGAAAAAGTCATACCAAAAATCAGCAGGAAAGAGTAGGTCAGCAAAACTGAAGAAAATGCTGACGAAGAAAAGAAAAGAAATATGCTAAAACAGTCAATTGTAAATCGTTGTATATTTTCAGTCTATAATTATTTTCACTGGCTATCAAAGAAAAATTCAAACAAGACTAAGTGATTTTTTTCTGAAATGCTTTAACAGGACGATTCTATGGCAACGGAATTACAATCGGAGCACATTTTTAATGGGGAGCTAAAATATGGCCAGATTTTCCCATTGTCATAATTCCGTTACCATAGAATGACCCAACAGTCTTTTCTGTCGTGTCATTTAATTGTTCTGAGATGATGTATAATTTGGTTTACAAGTAAAAGGAAAATCATTCCAGGTCCTACTTCCACGTCATATTGTTATTTCAACATGATCATTGACGGTTCAAATGAAAGGTTGAATCTAGGATCATTTAAATATGCACTAATTTTGAGATTTGTTCTTCCAGGAGATGCAGAAAATGTATCATTAGATAGAAAATTAATTTGGCTGCGTCCCCCCCCCCCAGACCCCTGCAAATTTTTCCTTAGATATGATCATTTTCATTTCATAGCCTTGCTCTCAACTACTAATTAGCCAATTTTGAGTTTAAACACCACCAACACTTCTGATAGAATAAAAGGCGATCACAAACTCAAACACAACCAATGAGTCAGTGCTTCTGTCTTTGTGCAGTCTGCTCCCTGCTGTAGGGAAACGTAATTTACCTTAGCATACAGCAGTCAAGGCATGAGGCAAACATCTTGAAAAAGAAAGCAGGTTTGACTTATGGTTTTGATTTATAAATCTAATTAATCCAGATAGTTTAAGACATTAATGACAACTCTTAAAATGTACAGTGATATATAACACATATCTGTTAATTTTAAAATAATGCACTAATTCTGAAGATTTGAACATTAACACACAGATGCCCAAGGGGATTATGGGTAAACGTAGCCTCCGCTCATACTGATTGGTTGACTAATTCATTCTATGTAAAAACCAACACAAGTTAATGTAACGTGTGTGTTTGTGTTTACAAATAAATGTGCTTTTGTAAAATGTCATTTTTTTCATTTGTTAAAAAAAGGGATTTGCAAAACCGAAAAGTCTGTTAAGTTGTGATTCAGGTCGACAACACTGTGATATAACTGGGCACCAGTAGATGGAGTTCTATGCATTTTGACCCCAGACTTTTCAGTTTTGCAAATGCTTTTTTATACAAATGAAAAAATGACATATTTCACAAAAGCACATTTATTTGTAAACACCAACATGTTGTGTGTTGGGGGGCTTGGCTGGACACTGTTTTGTTGGGTTTGTGTTTGTTTTCCTTCCTAGGTGGTCTGGGACTGACCTCTGGGAAAATTGTGCTGCAGAAGAGTCTCTCACCTCTGTGATGATTGGTTGCACCTGTTGCATCCTCGTGCGGCTCTTTATCAGGATGATCTGCAACACCTGTGACATTCACGTGCAGACTAAGGACTCTCAGCTGGCATCAATGAAGAAATGAGGAGTTGCATTTAAGCCAGCAGTGATGAGGGCTGTTTGCCGGAGAATACAACCTTGTTACGACCTTGTATCGACCGTTGGGGACACTGAGGGCCGCTCCAGAGTTTGACGTTACGTCTGTGAAGGAGGACTAGGGTGAGAGGCAAAAGCTGTCAGCACACGTCAGAGGTGATTATCTTTAAAGGCTTATTTGTGAATATAATGTGGTGTTTTTTGCACAGCTAAATTTGAACATTGAAGAAATTGTCTTGTTTGCTCCTCGCGGCTGTGGTGTGCGGAATAATAAACCTACACAAGCCGTGAGCAGCTGTTCATCTGAATTAACTCTGAAACCTGAACTGAACGTGTTGCTGATAAGTGTGCCTTTAATAGCTTTCTGGTAATAGTATCGAATAATCTCACCTCTGTTCCCCCTTCACAGAGTACAGTTCTGGGAAAAGCCACCTGGGGGGTGTCGGCGGAAAACCTGAGTCCAGAACGTTCGGGCTCCGGTCCGTTGAGGCGCTGAGAGAGCGCGCAGCCTCTTCACCCCACCAGTATTATTTAATTTGTATTTCTTGTACAGTACCGAAGGGTGATTAGAAAATAACATTGTTTCTTTTGGAGCTGCTTCTGGTTATTTAGCGCTGGGTTCAGTCAGACGCTGGACCACTCCTCGAGCCGCGTCCCACACATAACACAACACACACGTTAAATTCACTTATATTGGTTATACATAGAATGAATTAGTCAACCAATCAGTATGAGTGAATATGTTTATCCATAATCCCTTTGAGCATCTGTGTGTTAATGTTCAAATCTTCAGAATTAGTGCATTATTTTAAAATTAACAGATATGTGTTATATGTTTACTTTATACATTTTAAGAGTTTACATTAATGTAGTAATTCTATCCGGATTAATTTGATTTATAAATCAAAACCATAAGTCAGACCTGCTTTCCTTTTGAAGATGTGTGCCGCACGGCTGGACTGCTGTATGCTGTCAAGGGTAATGACTTCTGGTTTTTTTTTGCAGCCAGGCCCCTTCTGCTAGGGTAGAGTTGAGTTCAGCTGCCTCACTGCTGCAAACTACATAGCAGACAGGAACCAACAGGGTTTAGAAATGTTTTTCACCGTTATTATGTCAAAAAATGTCAGTGTTCTAAAAGTTATTGGAACTAAATTTATCGGAAGCTAATTGGTTCACTGATGGTTTTTGAAATTAGCTGAAAAGCTAATCTGCTAACAAAAAAGTTAGCTTTGCTAATTAGTGGTTAGCAGATTAGTGGAACTGTGCCCACCACTGCACAGCACTAAATCACAGCATAAGTCATCCCAAAGTGCTTCACAAGGCCTAATCTTACCCCCTGCAACTAAGTACGTAGTTCAGCATTAGCCAATTGTCCAAACGGTCAAGTGGTAAATTTCATGGATCCATAAAGTGGAACACAACTGGGATCATCCCAGTCAAAGGTCCACACAGTCACCCAGAGTCCCCCAAATGTCAACTGATTATCCTGGACAATCAGTTACAAGCAACTGAGACATCGCTGAGCTGTTTCACACAATGAGCCCAATGTGCAATACCAGTTGCTTGAATGGACAGATTTCAGTACTCAGCCTCAAAATACCAGAAACAACAAACTAGTCAATCTCTTTACATGTAAATGGAAAATATGTATTAAACAAAAGAACAACAGTCCAATTCTCACCTCTTGAAGGGATTATTTTCCTCCATACATATCTTCATAGGGCGTGCTGCCACTGTGCGAATATGCCATTTGTCACTTGCCACTTATATGCTACTTGCTGCCACTGTGTAAATATGGCACAAATGATGTTGGAGTGCTGATGGTACCTGTGGTTCTGGTTGATCCTGCTCCAGTATTTCTAGGAGGTGGCAGCATTCCAGCCTGACCAGCAGCAGCTCGAAAGCCACAAGCATGGCTCTGTCGGGGTCGGCATCCTCACTGAGTCTGTACTCACTGAAATAAAAAAGTTAAAAAAGACAAACTCAGACAATCAACCAAAAACACAAGTCCCTGTCACAAAAACTACCGTTCTGTGCAAACTGGCCAAACTGACACACATTTGTGTGATGTTGCAGAAATGGACACAAACAGCGATTCAAACTGAATGTGGGGAATCTTCAGAAACGATCAATCAATCAATCAATCAATTTTTTATATAGCGCCAAATCACAACAAACAGTTGCCCCAAGGCGCTTTATATTGTAAGGCAAAGCCATACAATAATTATGTAAAACCCCAACGTTCAAAACGACCCCCTGTGAGCAAGCAGTTGGCTACAGTGGGAAGGAAAAACTCCCTTTTAACAGGAAGAAACCTCCAGCAGAACCAGGCTCAGGGAGGGGCAGTCTTCTGCTGGGACTGGTTGGGGCTGAGGGAGAGAACCAGGAAAAAGACATGCTGTGGAAAACAGCAGAGATCAATCACTAATGATTAAATGCAGAGTGGTGCATACAGAGCAAAAAGAGAAAGAAACAGTGCATCATGGGAACCCCCCAGCAGTCTACGTCTATAGCAGCATAACTAAGGGATGGTTCAGGGTCACCTGATCCAGCCCTAACTATAAGCTTTAGCAAAAAGGAAAGTTTTAAGCCTAATCTTAAAAGTAGAGAGGGTGTCTGTCTCCCTGATCTGAATTGGGAGCTGGTTCCACAGGAGAGGAGCCTGAAAGCTGAAGGCTCTGCCTCCCATTCTACTCTTACAAACCCTAGGAACTACAAGTAAGCCTGCAGTCTGAGAGCGAAGCGCTCTATTGGGGTGATATGGTACTACGAGGTCCCTAAGATAAGATGGGACCTGATTATTCAAAACCTTATAAGTAAGAAGAAGAATTTTAAATTCTATTCTAGAATTAACAGGAAGCCAATGAAGAGAGGCCAATATGGGTGAGATATGCTCTCTCCTTCTAGTCCCCGTCAGTACTCTAGCTGCAGCATTTTGAATTAACTGAAGGCTTTTTAGGGAACTTTTAGGACAACCTGATAATAATGAATTACAATAGTCCAGCCTAGAGGAAATAAATGCATGAATTAGTTTTTCAGCATCACTCTGAGACAAGACCTTTCTGATTTTAGAGATATTGCGTAAATGCAAAAAAGCAGTCCTACATATTTGTTTAATATGTGCTTTGAATGACATATCCTGATCAAAAATGACTCCAAGATTTCTCACAGTATTACTAGAGGTCAGGGTAATGCCATCCAGAGTAAGGATCTGGTTAGACACCATGTTTCTAAGATTTGTGGGGCCAAGTACAATTACTTCAGTTTTATCTGAGTTTAAAAGCTGGAAATTAGAGGTCATCCATGTCTTTATGTCTGTAAGACAATCCTGCAGTTTAGCTAATTGGTGTGTGTCCTCTGGCTTCATGGATAGATAAAGCTGGGTATCATCTGCGTAACAATGAAAATTTAAGCAATACCGTCTAATAATACTGCCTAAGGGAAGCATGTATAAAGTGAATAAAATTGGTCCTAGCACAGAACCTTGTGGAACTCCATAATTAACTTTAGTCTGTGAAGAAGATTCCCCATTTACATGAACAAATTGTAATCTATTAGACAAATATGATTCAAACCACCGCAGCGCAGTGCCTTTAATACCTATGGCATGCTCTAATCTCTGTAATAAAATTTTATGGTCAACAGTATCAAAAGCAGCACTGAGGTCTAACAGAACAAGCACAGAAATGAGTCCACTGTCCGAGGCCATAAGATCATTTGTAACCTTCACTAATGCTGTTTCTGTACTATGATGAATTCTAAAACCTGACTGAAACTCTTCAAATAGACCATTCCTCTGCAGATGATCAGTTAGCTGTTTTACAACTACCCTTTCAAGAATTTTTGAGAGAAAAGGAAGGTTGGAGATTGGCCTATAATTAGCTAAGATAGCTGGGTCAAGTGATGGCTTTTTAAGTAATGGTTTAATTACTGCCACCTTAAAAGCCTGTGGTACATAGCCAACTAACAAAGATAGATTGATCATATTTAAGATCGAAGCATTAAATAATGGTAGGGCTTCCTTGAGCAGCCTGGTAGGAATGGGGTCTAATAAACATGTTGATGGTTTGGATGAAGTAACTAATGAAAATAACTCAGACAGAACAATCGGAGAGAAAGAGTCTAACCAAATACCGGCATCACTGAAAGCAGCCAAAGATAACGATACGTCTTTGGGATGGTTATGAGTAATTTTTTCTCTAATAGTTAAAATTTTGTTAGCAAAGAAAGTCATGAAGTCATTACTAGTTAAAGTTAATGGAATACTCAGCTCAATAGAGCTCTGACTCTTTGTCAGCCTGGCTACAGTGCTGAAAAGAAACATGGGGTTGTTCTTATTTTCTTCAATTAGTGATGAGTAGAAAGATGTCCTAGCTTTACGGAGGGCTTTTTTATAGAGCAACAGACTCTTTTTCCAGGCTAAGTGAAGATCTTCTAAATTAGTGAGACGCCATTTCCTCTCCAACTTACGGGTTATCTGCTTTAAGCTACGAGTTTGTGAGTTATACCACGGAGTCAGACACTTCTGATTTAAAGCTCTCTTTTTCAGAGGAGCTACAGCATCCAAAGTTGTCTTCAATGAGGATGTAAAACTATTGACGAGATACTCTATCTCCCTTACAGAGTTTAGGTAGCTACTCTGCACTGTGTTGGTATATGGCATTAGAGAACATAAAGAAGGAATCATATCCTTAAACCTAGTTACAGCGCTTTCTGAAAGACTTCTAGTGTAATGAAACTTATTCCCCACTGCTGGGTAGTCCATCAGAGTAAATGTAAATGTTATTAAGAAATGATCAGACAGAAGGGAGTTTTCAGGGAATACTGTTAAGTCTTCTATTTCCATACCATAAGTCAGAACAAGATCTAAGATATGATTAAAGTGGTGGGTGGACTCATTTACTTTTTGAGCAAAGCCAATAGAGTCTAATAATAGATTAAATGCAGTGTTGAGGCTGTCATTCTCAGCATCTGTGTGGATGTTAAAATCGCCCACTATAATTATCTTATCTGAGCTAAGCACTAAGTCAGACAAAAGGTCTGAAAATTCACAGAGAAACTCACAGTAACGACCAGGTGGACGATAGATAATAACAAATAAAACTGGTTTTTGGGACTTCCAATTTGGATGGACAAGACTAAGAGACAAGCTTTCAAATGAATTAAAGCTCTGTCTGGGTTTTTGATTAATTAATAAGCTGGAATGGAAGATTGCTGCTAATCCTCTGCCTCGGCCCATGCTACAAGCATTCTGACAGTTAGTGTGACTCGGGGGTGTTGACTCATTTAAACTAACATATTCATCCTGCTGTAACCAGGTTTCTGTAAGGCAGAATAAATCAATATGTTGATCAATTATCATATCATTTACCAACAGGGACTTAGAAGAGAGAGACCTAATGTTTAATAGACCACATTTAACTGTTTTAGTCTGTGGTGCAGTTGAAGGTGCTATATTATTTTTTCTTTTTGAATTTTTATGCTTAAATAGATTTTTGCTGGTTATTGGTAGTCTGGGAGCAGGCACCGTCTCTACGGGGATGGGGTAATGAGGGGATGGCAGGGGGAGAGAAGCTGCAGAGAGGTGTGTAAGACTACAACTCTGCTTCCTGGTCCCAACCCTGGATAGTCACGGTTTGGAGGATTTAAGAAAATTGGCCAGATTTCTAGAAATGAGAACTGCTCCATCCAAAGTGGGATGGATGCCGTCTCTCCTAAAAAGACCAGGTTTTCCCCAGAAGCTTTGCCAATTATCTATGAAGCCCACCTCATTTTTTGGACACCACTCAGACAGCCAGCAATTCAAGGAGAACATGCGGCTAAACATGTCACTCCCGGTCCGATTGGGGAGGGGCCCAGAGAAAACTACAGAGTCCGACATTGTTTTTGCAAAGTTACACACCGATTTAATGTTAATTTTAGTGACCTCCGATTGGCGTAACCGGGTGTCATTACTGCCGACGTGAATTACAATCTTACCAAATTTACGCTTAGCCTTAGCCAGCAGTTTCAAATTTCCTTCAATGTCGCCTGCTCTGGCCCCCGGAAGACAATTGACTATGGTTGCTGGTGTTGCTAACTTCACATTTCTCAAAACAGAGTCGCCAATAACCAGAGTTTGATCCTCGACGGGTGTGTCGTCGAGTGGGGAAAAACGGTTAGAGATGTGAACGGGTTGGCAGTGTACACGGGGCTTCTGTTTAGGGCTACGCTTCCTCCTCACAGTCACCCAGTCGGCCTGCTTTCCCGGCTGCTCGGGATCTGCCAGGGGGGAACTAACGGCGGCTAAGCTACCTTGGTCCGCACCGACTACAGGGGCCTGGCTAGCTGTAGAATTTTCCACGGTGCGGAGCTGAGTCTCCAATTCGCCCAGCCTGGCCTCCAAAGCTACGAATAAGCTACACTTATTACAAGTACCGTTACTGCTAAAGGAGGCCGAGGAATAACTAAACATTTCACACCCAGAGCAGAAAAGTGCGGGAGAGACAGGAGAAGCCGCCATGCTAAATCGGCTAAGAGCTAGTAGCTACGCTAAGCTAGCGGATTCCTAAAAACACGCAAAGTGAATAATGTGTAAATAATTTAGAGGTGATTCAGCAGAAGGAGTGCTTTAGTTAAGGCACGTAAAGATTACACTGGGAAACAAATCGTAATCTAGATAACTAGATCAATCTAACTGCGCAGATTAAACAGCTAACAGATACAGAAAAACACCGCTGTGCTCCGGAACAGGAAGTGATACAATACCGCAGTGAGAGCCAACCACCAGTAGAGGCAAGCAAGAAAAAACTACACCCTGAAAGTTGTTGGGGAGTGTACTAGAGTCACCAGTGTTGATAGAAGGAGATGTTTCATATCTGAGGGCATTCTGGATTAGAGCCTGACCGATAAGGATTTTTTGAGGCCGATGCTGATAATGATATTTGGATGAAAAAAATGCCGATAATCGATAAATCGGCTGATTTGCCGATAAATCAGCCGATTTATTTTTTTGAACCCTTAACAAAAAAGGTATGAGCTAAAAGCTTAAGCTTTGTCCTCATATTGATTAACTTTATAACAGAGAAGAATTTTCAAGTTCAAAAAATGCAATCAAGAATTAAACCTTTGTGAAATTAGCAAATACATATCCTTAAAATAGTTGTGAAATCCATCTGATCTTGTACCTCTTGTTGCTGCAACTTAGATATAGGTTCAGGATAAGGATATAGATCCTTATAAACTTACTTGTATGCTTTTATCAGCCGATCAGTGCAGTGTGACGGCGAACTACGGAAGCTGGTGATGAACACATTTAAGCAGGGGTGTAAGCAGATCTCAGTTGAATGGAGTCGGAGCTCCATCTACAGGACAAACGGTGCAAGGACATTTTACATTGCCGACACAAACATTATTTCAGTAACTGTTCTGTTATGAGAAATTATCGGTGTTTTTTTGGGAAAATGTCGGCCGAAGATATCAGCCGGCCAATATATCGGTCAGGCTCTACTCTGGATATCATCCAGAGGGTCGGAGCTGAGAAAGCTACTGTGCCGGTTGAGAGTGGACACAGAGGATTTTGTTTGAGGAATCTCTGATCACGTAACTCAATCTGTGGTCTAGTGACCCTTGGCCTGCTTACACGGAATCACAACACTTTGCTCCTCCAAATGAATGACTGCACAGTCAGTATGAAAGATGTGCAGTTTTTCAGCCGCTGTCACTTGAGGGTTTCTTTGGTTGTGTGGTGGATTTTTTTTGGACATAGTCGCTCATGGGATCTTCGATTGCCGGGTGGATTTTTCAGATGCCATCACTCACAGGTTTCTTTGGTTGTGCAGTGGATAAATGTCATTCTAGTGAGGCTCTTGCAAGAACTGTCAATCCAGTAGTCGTGATGATGCAATGGTAAGTCCTGCGAAAATACTGCCGGATATTACAGTATTGTCATCTTTTGTATCATGTAACAAGCTTTCTTCTCTTACTCCGTTCATACGTACTGCACCGTGTCTTTTAGAATGTCGTGGGACTGTTTCTGTACACCAGAAAAAGAGTTTGCATCGTAGTTTATCAAAATAAAGCTTTTAAAAATCACCTGAAAAATTAGTGTATGTGAGTGTAAAACCTTTTTTTGTGATATTAGTTTCATCTACAATGCACATGTATTTTCAATTCACGGCTTCAGTTTGTGTCATACGGAAGGTGATGGAAACCCACCGAGGGTCTCGCGTGCTAACGATGTGTTAATATGACTCAGACTGAAGGTAACGTAGAGCACATGCTGAGTTTTAGACTTTGTGCATGAAGACGCTCGTGCTAGTCCAGTGAGGACACGTAGAAGAAGTATCGCCGTCTGTGCTGCTGTCTGTCTGTTGGTACCTGAGGGAGTCTTCGGTGTGCAGCAGGTAGCCAACAGAGGCCAAAAGTGACTGGATGGTGGGGCCGCTGAGAACCGACTGGACAAAGTACACAAACGGACCTGTAAATGTCTGATGGACAAAGAAAGAAAAACTTATTTAAGCTTTTGACAGCAAGAGAGAAAAAGACAAAAACCAAGACTGAAAGATTTATAGAATTTCATTTACAGCAGCACTCTTCCCAGGAAAAGTCGAGACGTACCGTTTAAAATGCAATGAGTGAATGAATGTATTCATCTCCTCCAGTCTGTTAACATAATAACGCAAAAACAATAAATACTGTCATCTTCTAACTCCACCAATTAAAGTGTAGGTGACACCAAAAAATGTGCACAAATAATCACTAAAAATGATGAAATGTCAATATTTAAAAAAAATCATGAACAATAAAAGTCAGTAAGTGAAGGATAAACAGCTGAGCGATGATATAGGCAGAGTTCAGAACACAGAATGATGATTATTAGAGATGCACGGATACCACTTTTTTCCAGACTAAGTACAAGTACGAGTACCTACATTTGGGTACTCGATACAAAGTACTGATACGAATACTTAATGATACCATGACAGTTTTATGATGACTCTGAAAACATGTTTTATTCATCAGTTGTTCCTTACTTTTTGACTAACTGATCCCAATATCATTAGCTTTGTTTTTATTTACAAACATTTCACTTAAATCAGGTAACTTCACTTTTTCACAACAACAAATTGTCCTTTAACTGTGTGTTTCTTAACAAACATGACGCTGACAGACATCTGACTGAAATGTAACCTGTGGACTTCAGCACCACAAAATCTACAACACCAATAACTGAACTGAAACTGTCCATCAATAACTTTGTCTGTGAGCACTAAAAGCCTTTTTTTGAAAATGTGAGGGACAGATTCTTTTTGATGAAAAGAAGCTTCTCTGTCATCAGCTCTTTTTTATCTACAATGTGACACTGAGCTAAACAGTTTTTCACTCTCCACACTATTTTTTAACTTTTAATTAAATATGTACCGATAAAATACACAATACAAACCGTAAATGTATTTTTTTCAAAGGTGGTGTCATGAACTGTGTTTTGTCTGGTTAACTGCCATGTTTAGTTTAGGTCTTCGTTTAATTTTTGTGCTGTTTGGGTTTAGTTTTTATTGTTTGCCTAGTTTAGATTTTGGATTGTGTTGTCTATGTGACTTCTCCGGCTGGTGATTCCTGCTTGGGCTTTATCTGTCCCTATCTCTCTTGTCTGTCTCTCTTGGAGCTTGGTGGGGGGGGGGGGGGGGGGGTACACTCTGTTTGGGCCACACCCTGTTCTGGATCTTTGCACACGTGTTTCCAGTCTGCACCTCATCACTAGGTGTACTTAAGCCCCACTGGCTGCACTGGTTTTTTGCCTGATTGTTGCACCTTGTGCCTTCACTTCTCACTCTGTTCCATAGTGTTTTCAAGTCCTGGTGCCACTTGGGGTTTAGACCACCTGCCTGTTATATCGACCACACCATTTGCCTGATGATTCTGGTCTGTTTGCTTCTCTTGTAGTGCCTCTCTGTGTACCGGACCCACTGATTTATTCAGTCAACGCCTCTGTGAACCAGAGCTACTGTGTCGAGTCCCACATTTGTCTCCAGCCTTCTCTGTTCAACAAACCTGATAGGTGGAACATGTAAATATTGATGAACACAACGTGCATATGCACGCACTGTTGCGCTGCATCTCCGCGACATGCAGAGGCAAAATGGAGTAATTTTAACATTTTATTTTTCTTTGTGGATCATGGGATAATTTCCCTCGCATTCAGACAGAATCTGCTGTCTGTGGTAACTGAGTCTTTACCGAAGAGCAGCGACTCTTTTAACTTTTTGCTCAAATTGCATCTTGCGGAGGCGAGCGGAGGTTCTGAACGCCCCACAGACATTCCGCAAATGGATTACACACCTGTAACAAGCTGAGCTGGTCTGCCATCGGCCTGGACAGCCACACCAAGGGCTGAAACTCCCCAACCTGATGGACGACCTCCACCGCTGAAACCTTGATCTGAGTTCTGATGGAGGAACTGGAGCAAAGTGCCAAACTTTTTTTTTTTTTTTTTGCCACACGAGGAATTAAAGTATTTTCAGATCTTTTCCAAACGCAGGAGGCTTTGTGTGGATTATTTTTCTTCAAGCTCATATGATGATGAATTCCACTGAACAGATAAGACTTTTTATTTACTGTGTGTGTGTGTGTGTGTGTGTGTGTGTGTATGTGTGTGTGTGTGTGTGTGTGAATTTACTCCACATGATGGACAGCAGCTTTCAGCCAATCAGTGGACAGCATTGACGGATGTATTTGACTTATGAGTGAATTACATGAAAGCCTGTAAAAATCCATAAATTAGCTGCTTCATTGTTAAAGCTGCAGTGTTCAAAACATATGAAAAAAGTAGCCGTTTAGCCGTGAGTGTGAACATCCCACATTGAGAGGTTGACATCACACTGCTGTAAAGGGGTATTGTGTCATGAAGTATCAGAGACATATGATTACAAGTACAAGTAAATGAATACGGGATCGGGCCGATACCTGATACTGGTATCAGCATCGGTGCATCCCTAGTGATTATAAAATAAATAAATAAATAATGCAGGTGATATCAGCATGCGGGTGGAGATGTTTATTTATTTATTTTTTTACCAGCTCTTTGGTCGTAATCAATTGATTAAAAAAATTTGTTTGTGACATCAGAAAAAAATGATGAAGTGTGGATTCTTTATTTATATTTTTTCTTCTTAGAAACAGGTACATACATTTCAAATCTAAAAAATGACATGAGGGACTGAAAATATCAGCAATTTTTAAAATAAATCTTGTTTCCTTCTTGAATACAGTTAGTGTTCTGTACATTATTAGCATAATACTTTATTATTAAATATTAAAACCATTCACACAAGGAGTAAATAATATATTCTTACCTGTCTGTTTCAGTGAGATCATCTTCAGTCTGATGAAAACTTATCCACCTTTACAAAACCATGTCTGAAAATAATTTAATTCCGTATGTCCTGGATGAAGAAAAGTCCATTTGTCACACGTGAGTTTTGTGCCAGGTTACAGTGCTGGCTGTAATCCGTTAATTGCAGCTGATGGGTTGAGTCTCTGCTGTTAATGAAGCCTCCTCTTGTTCCACCGCGAGCCGCTTTGCACCACAAGTTGAAAGACTCACAGCGCCTCATCTGCTCATAATGTCTCAGTCTGCACGTGATGAAATTATCCCATGATCCACAAAACAATACAATAAAACAATGTGAAAATACTCTGTTTTGCCTCCGTGTGGAGTGGAAAAGCCGCGGACACCATGCGCGCGCGCTCGTCAATATAAGTGTTCCACCTGCCAATCAAAAGGATTCTGCCGGCAAGAATTATCCGTTCTGACATCAAAAATACTGTGCAACTCTGACTGAACCACTCGGTGGAAACGGGGCTGTCAGTACGAGGTCTGTTAGAAAAGTATCGAACCTTTTTATTTTTTGGTCACGTCCTGTGAGACTTCCAACACGGAGGTGCTTTTTGTTCTGCGCCATTAGCGGCTCTGTCCTGGTGCACGAATTCCGCCATCTTTCATTACAAAATCTCCTGTAGTCAGACGACGTCCCTGATCAACACAGCCTTCACTTTGGAAATGATCAGGTCGTTTCAGCCTGTCGATGGCCGCTCGAAGTGCGGCACGCCCTCAGCCGCTGTGGGCTGTCTTTAATCTGGTTGTAATGCTCCTTAATCTGTGTGATGCCCATAAGCTCTTCACCGAAAGCCATCTGAAGTTTCCAAATGGTTTCCAGCTGGCTGTGTCTCACAGTTTCTGAAAATATTTTGATGCAGCAAAGCGGCAGTTACTCGGCCATTTTCCTGACAATGAAAATCCGCCGAGGGGGTTGGACCACTCCTCCCACAAAGCGTGCTCACAAGCGAATGACACAACTGACAGGTGTGAAAAAAACTCATGCATGCGCACGAAGGTTCAAGCTTGGCTGATGCAATCACACGTGATTCAAATCCATATAGTTTTTGTAAAAAATAAAAAGATCCGATACGTTTCTAGCAGACCTTGTAGCCTGTAAAAATACATAAATCCATTGATGCCACCTCCTCCTTCTTCTACTATGTCAGGACTCGGACCGGTAGTTCCTGGTTCTTAGTGGTGCACAGTTCAAAATCCGAACATTTATCTCTTCAGTAACTCTGCACCAGGAAAGGATAAATTTAAAACTATTGTTTAATTTTAGTCTTAAATACTAAAAAAAAAAAAAAAAAAACATTATGTTGCATCACCTACACTTTAAAGGGGTACATCATTAGGACAAACTCCTTAAAGGACATGTCGCTCCAAAATCATAACAGCTTAGATTTAGGCTCTTAGTGACCGTCCAGTGGATACTCCGGGATTAATTTGTGCACTTCCATGACCGGCACTCACTCACTTGCAGAATGATTGCCAAGAATAAATTTCGATTGCCCAGAAATGCACCTGCTAACTCGCCGAGCGAGAGGAATAATTAGCAATAAAATACATCAGCAACCACTAATTATTACCACATGTGCACGGAGAGACTTACAATCATGAGTACTTTGATGATATGTTGCTAACTGGGACATTAACAAATGTGTGACATGTTCTTTAAGACTGGGTCAACTTTGATACAACAGATGTCTAAAAAGCAACTTTTGTTTTCTCTCCGTAATCTCCCATAGATGTGTCTGCCACCTGCTGGACAGTCAGTGAAACTGGCTGATGATGGATTAGGAGCAGGTGTGGCTGTGACTCACAAATGTACTGAATCAGAGAAGTAAACATTATTTTGTGATTGCTGCACAGCGGTAACATTCTATAACTCAAATAACACGATCGTTAAAACACACAAACGCGCAGATTAAACACAGGCATATTTACTGTCTGGATATTTCCTATTTTGATTGCGCCCTGTGTGAACCCCGCCTCTTGCCCTATGACTGCTGCGGTAGGCGCCACCTGTCTATCTCTCTGTCTCTCTCTGTCTATCTCTGTCTCTCTCTCTCTGTCTCTCTCTCTCTCTCTGTCTATCTCTGTGTATCTCTCTGTCTCTCTCTCTCTGTCTATCTGTCTATCTCTCTCTCTCTATCTCCCTGTCTCTCTCTCTGTCTCTTTGTCTGTCTCGCTCTGTCTCTCTGTCTATTGCTTTCTCTGTCTCTCTCGCTCTCTGTCTCTCTCTCTCTGTCTATCTCTGTCTATCTCTGTGTATCTGTCTCTCTCTCTGTCTATCTCGCTCTGTCTGTCTGTCTCTCTCTCTGTCTCTGTCTTTCTCTGTCTCTCTCTCTCTGTCTATCTCTGTCTCTCTCTCTGTCTATCTCTATCTCTCTCTCTATCTCTCTCTCTCTCTGTCTATCTCTCTCTCTCTCTCTCTGTCTATCTCTCTCTCTCTCTGTCTCTCTCTCTCTCTCTCTGTGTCTATCTCTGTCTCTCTCTCTCTCTGTCTATCTCTGTCTCTCTCTCTCTGTCTCTCTCTCTCTGTGTATCTCTCTGTCTCTCTCTCTATCTCTCTGTCTCTCTCGCTCTGTCTATCTCACTCTCTCTCTGTCTCTCTCACTCTGTCTCTCTCTCTGTCTATCTCTGTGTATCTCTCTGTCTCTCTGTCTGTCTCGCTCTGTCTCTGTCTATCGCTCTCTCTGTCTATCTCTCTGTCTCTCTCGCTCTGTCTATCTCACTCTCTCTCTGTCTCTCTCACTCTGTCTCTCTCTCTGTCTCTCTCTCTCTCTGTCTATCTCTGTGTATCTCTCTGTCTCTCTGTCTGTCTCTCTGTCTATCGCTCTCTCTGTCTCTCTCGCTCTCTCTCTGTCTCTCTCTCTTTGTCTGTCTCTCTCTGTCTCTCTCTCTTTGTCTGTCTCTCTCTCTCTGTCTATCTCTGTGTATCTCTGTCTCTCTCTCTATCTCTGTCTCTCTGTCTATCTCTGTCTCTCTCTCTCTCTCTCTCTGTCTCTCTCTCTTTGTCTGTCTCTCTCTCTCTCTTTGTCTGTCTCTCTCTCTGTCTCTCTCTCTTTGTCTGTCTCTCTCTCTCTCTCTTTGTCTGTCTCTCTCTCTCTGTCTGTCTCTCTCTCTTTGTCTGTCTCTCTCTCTCTCTCTCTCTCTGTCTCTCTCTCTTTGTCTGTCTCTCTCTCTCTGTCTCTCTCTCTCTGTCTATCTCTGTGTCTCTCTCGCTCTGTCTCTCTCTCTGTCTATCTCTGTGTATCTCTCTGTCTCTCTCGCTCTGTCTATCTCTGTCTCTCTCTCTTTGTCTGTCTCTCTCTGTCTGTCTCTCTCTCTTTGTCTGTCTCTCTCTCTCTCTCTGTCTGTCTCTCTCTCTCTCTCTTTGTCTCTCCATCTCTCTCTCTGTCTGTCTCTCCGTCTCTCTCTCTCTGTCTCTCTCTCTTTGTCTGTCTCTCTCTCTCTCTCTCTCTCTCTCTTTGTCTGTCTCTCTCTCTCTGTCTCTCTCTCTCTGTCTATCTCTGTGTATCTCTCTGTCTCTCTCGCTCTGTCTCTCTCTCTCTGTCTATCTCTGTGTATCTCTCTGTCTCTCTCGCTCTGTCTATCTCTGTCTCTCTCTGTCTGTCTCTCTCTCTTTGTCTGTCTCTCTCTGTCTGTCTCTCTCTCTTTGTCTGTCTCTCTCTCTCTCTCTGTCTGTCTCTCTCTCTTTGTCTCTCTCTGTCTCTCCATCTCTCTCTCTGTCTGTCTCTCCGTCTCTCTCTCTTTGTCTGTCTCTCTCTGTCTCTCTCTCTTTGTCTGTCTCTGTCTCTCTCTCTGTGTCTTTCCAGTAGTTTTAAATCTTTTTTTTCTGAGTCGTGTTCACACCTTGAGCGTCCAGATGCTCCGGTTCCACGGTTGGAGGAACAGGTTCACACACACCGTCTCCAGGACCTCGCTGGCGCGGATCAGGGTGCGCAGGTGCGCCGCGCGGCCCGCGGCAGTGCGCGCGGCCGCGTCCGTCAACGCCTGAGCGAACAGGCTGAAGGCGCCTCCGGGCGGCCGCGGGGGGCACCGGGCCGCCAGGTCCAGGACCTCCGGGTCCCGGCACGGACCAGCCTCCGAGCCCGTCCGGACCACGGAACCCACATAACGCTGGAAGAGGTCCGCGGGCGGTTCCGGGGCTGCGTCCGTCATCACCGCGAGGAGGAAGTGAGAGACACGAGGAAGTGACAGAGAAAAGAGGAGCCTTCACAAAACCTTTACTTTCACTTCTTCAAGTCCCACAATGAAAGGCGGGGCTTCGACGGAAAGCTGTGATTGACAACCTGTTCAAAACATCTAAACCTAATTTATCCGGGATTAAGGCCCAGGAGAGGGGGACACCCGTTTACTGACTGTGATAACAGAATGATTCGAACTCAATATCCATCCGAGGGGGGCGGAGCCTATCCCAGACGGGAGTCACATGTCACAGGGTCACATACAAACAAACACTCTCACACCTAAGTTTCCAGTCCACCTGACCTGCGTGTCTTTGGATGTTGGAGGAGAACCCCATCAGAAAGTACCAGGGGGACTCGAACCCATGACCTTCTCACTGTGTGACAGCAGTGCTCACCACTAATCCACTGTGCTACCCTCTGAATCAATATCAATAAAGTGAAAGCATTTATTTCCAACATCAAAAAAGGTATAAAACCATAAAAAGTATTTAAAAATATAAATACCTGCTTAAATTTGTAGAACTTCAGTCTGACATCAGATCTACTTATAAAAGTTAGTTTCAACTGTCTGGGTCCAAGATACAGACTGGAAAAAAAGAGACTTTGCTTCAATCTGAATGAAATAAGTTGTTTGAACTTAAGCGAGAAAGTCAGATCAACTCTAACTTACAAACTTAAGTTCAAACAACTTAATTCATTTACGAATTTACGTAGATGTTACCAATTGAAACAATTCATTTAACTATTCTCTTTTTTCAGTGCAGACTTGTCAGGATGTACACCCAAATACTACAGGTACTACACCACAGGTACGACACTACAGGTACTACACCAAAGGTGGCATACTACAGGTACTACACTAAAGGTACTAACACTACAGGTGGTATACGAGAGGTACTACACTAAAGGTACTACACTAAATATGTATACTACAGGTACTACACTAAAGGTACTACACTAAAGGTACTACACTAAAGGTGGTATACTACAGGTACTACACTAAAGGTGGTATACGACAGGTACTACACTAAAGGTGGTATACGACAGGTACTACACTAAAGGTGGTATACTACAGGTACTACACTAAAGGCACTACACTACAGGTACTACACTAAAGGTACTACACTAAAGGTGGTACACTACAGGTGGTATACGACAGGTACTACACTAAAGGCACTACACTACAGGTGGTATACTACAGGTACTACACTAAAGGTGGTATACTACAGGTACTACACTAAAGGTGGTATACTACAGGTACTACACTAATGGTATGACACTACAGGTGGTACACTACAGGTTCTGCACCACAGGTGGTACACTACAGGTACAACACTACAGGTACAACACTACAGGTGGTACACTACCGGTACTACGCTAGAGGTACTACACCACAGGTGGTACACTACAGGTACAACACCACAGGAGGTACACTACAGGTACTACACCACAGGTGGTACACTACAAATACGACACTACAGGTGGTACACTACAGGTACTACACTAAAGGTATGACACTACAGGTGGTACACTACAGGTATGACACCACAGGTGGTACACTACTGGTACAACACTAAAGGTATGATACTACAGGTAGTACACTAAAAGTATGACACTCCAGGTGGTACACTACAGGTACCTCACTAAAGGTACTACACTACAGGTGGTATACGACAGGTACTACACTAAAGGTACTACACTACAGGTGGTATACTACAGGTACTACACTAAAGGTACTACACTACAGGTGGTACACTACTGATACGACACTACAGGTGGTACACTACAGGTACTACACTAAAGGTATGACACCACAGGTGGTACACTACAGGTACTACACCACAGGTGGTACACTACAGGTACTACACCACAGGTGGTACACTTCAGGTACAACACTAAAGGTTTGACACCACAGGTGGTACACTACAGGTACTACACTAAAGGTATGAAACACAGGTGGTACACTACAGGTATGAAACACAGGTGGTACACTACAGGTACTACACCACAGGTGGTACACTTCAGGTACTACACTAAAGGTATGACACTACAGGTGGTACACTACAGGTATGAAACACAGGTGGTACACTACAGGTACTACACCACAGGTGGTACACTACAGGTAGTACACTGTAAAAAAGAAAAAGTTGAGAAAACGCAAAATATCAAGGCAACATGATGCAAGACATTTTTGAGTTTTCTCAACTTTTGCCTACTGTCGTTGACTTAACTAAGGTTTACACGTTCTGACAAGAGTTCTGCCAACTTGGATCTTCTTGTTCACCTAATTAGGATCATCCTGGAAGGCTAACGAAGAAATTCTAGTTTCAATGCCATGTATTTCTGCCTTCACCAAATGCAGATATTCTTGTTGAATAAACATACGATTATTCCTTCAATGCCATGTATTCCTAAATTCACCAAACACAGATGTTCTTGTTGAATAATCATACAATTCTTACTCCAGTGAGTTGAAAATTTAGCTATATAAATAAAGGAAAATGTATGTTGCTGTAATTATATTTGAAATATGCTCAATAGATACTGAATAAAACAAAGCACAACTGAATATTATCTGAAATCTTATTTATTTGACTGAACAGTGCCTCAACAACAACATAATGTCACGGGTAGTCCGGTCAATTTCTGTAAAAAAGTATTGTCAGCTTCTGTTTTTTTGGGTACTTCGAGCACTCCAGCAGACACGTTAAAATTAAAGTTCAGAACCAAAAAGAAAAACAAAGTATGTGGAAAAAAGTGTCCAGCAACACAGTCACTCATTCACACACACACACCTTGACTGTCTTGTAAAAGTTGAACTTAGTGACTTACACATTAAATAAAATAGTGCCACAAATGATTGGCTGTGTAGCCAGACACTGAAGTTTTACATGGGCATAACTATGATAAACTAGAGCAGTTAAAAGTCCTTAGAAATTTTACAATCAATGAACAGGGAAGCAACAAAAGTAAAACACCAGTTCAGTGCTTCTTGTGAACTGGACAACACTACAACATCTCTTTTAAAATACTGCATGACAAAATTTCACCATATACTGTCAACAACATAGATTCCTCTGACTACAATTGATATTTCTAATAAAGATTTACCCACTTAACCTTTATATAGTCCAACCAGGTCAAAATACCCATTCTGTTTTGACTGTTCATTCCTTCCTTCTTCTCCCCCTCCTTCCTTCTTTTCTCCCCTCCTTCCTCTTCCCTTCCTTCCTCCCTCCCTTCCTTTCTTCTTCTTCATTCCTTGACCCAAGGACAACAGGAGGGTTAAAGAACAGTTCACTTTAAAATAAAACTTTCCATCACCTCCTCATCCTTATGCCAGTTGAAAGAGAGATGGTTTTTTTTTTTTTTTTACAAACATACATTAGTTTTACTTGAACAGTAATGAATATCAACAGTTCAAACACTAAATATGCAACTCTTGGTAACTGTCAAATGATTATATCAGAGGCAAAGGGGTTTAACTACTGTCTGTTACATGACCCAACTACAATGCACTTGAACAGGCTAAAGAACACAAGTTAAAAGTCGTGTCTGGCTTCCCCATTAACAGTCACAGCAAAAGCTTTGTTTTCAGGGACCTTATGCGCTGTGAGCATCGAGAGCCACCAAGCTCAAAAAAGATGGCCTGAATTGCTTCAAAGGTATACCTCATCTGCTTTGGATAATCAGTGTTGAGGGCATACAGAAGGCCAAAGAGGTATGTCAAGGCAGTAGAGAGGTCTGGAATGTTATGTAGCACGATGTCCCCTTCCAACACAACTGCCTGGTCTCGCACAGACATCCCGGCATCGTCATCTTGTAGGATGGTGAGGATGGCAACAGATGCACCGTTTAGCACTGGTTCCAAAATGTCAGTGTCCTGAAGAAAAGTAACAGATGCATTATTGAGAGGTAAGAAAAACTAAAGACAAAATACATTTGTACTGATTTGAACTTAAACTTCTGTACCACGCTTGTCATTTGACTCATGGGGGTTTTAAAAAGAAAAAAGCATATTTTTCTTTAATTAATGACACAGTAGCTTTCACCCACCAACCTTGTGATGAGTTTTGTACAAAACTATTTTCTGCTAAGGAAGGCCAATAATGCCCAGCTGGGCAGGAAGAGAGGTAAAAGGAGAAACTGGAGCATGCTTCAGTCCATGTGTAAGTCAGTTATTGTCTTTGTGGGTTGAGATAAGAATGGAGCCGAATAATCTCACCAAGGTCTAAATAAATTCCTCTGGAGGTAAACAGTGGGCAATTGACCTTGAGGCTAGCTAAGCCTGTAGTGTTGCAGCTGAGCAGTGAAAAACACTTTTTAACAGTTCCACTTGAACAGCCTAATCCCAATTATGAATATTCACCGGCCTCCGAAACCTTCAGCTTCAACTGCAAGGCACGCATCAGCTCCAAGGTATCATCCAATTTGCGTCTGAGTTCAAGAGTCAACGCAGCCTGAGAATGCACTGCCTTGCCAACCTCGTTAATCATGACAGACAAGCGAGGGCCGTGGTTCTTGATACAGCCATCTTGCCAGTTTTCCGGTAGATCAGGGCAGTACATAAGACAAAAAGTACCAGCCTGCTGCCATGAGACCAAAAATGAATAAATCCTCGACATCCTCAACGGAGAAAGGCGCCAAGCATGCCACACGCCAGGAACTCGTACATTCCATCTGGGCAGGCAGGATTCCCCGGTCCTGACCTTCTTGTAGAAAAAATGGTGTCAATAACGTTCAGAGATCAGCTGATGAATTCCATGGTTAATCCAATAGTAGTCCAATAGATCCAGAATCCAATACAGTTTTTGAGGAATTCACAGTCTGGTGAAGTAGGGACTTGAAGGTTAAAAGCAGAGATAAGGGAGAGTGGAGGAGAAGCAACAGCCCTCGTCGGAGTCCCAAGCTGTATATTTCCATTTTTGATGAACTCATCCTTTAAAACATCTCATGGGAATAAGGAATTACGAGGTCTGTTAGAAAACAATCCGACCTTTTTATTTTATGCAAAAAATATATGGATTTGATTCTTATGTTTTTACGTCAGCCAAGCTTGAACCTTCGTGCGCATGTGTGAGTTTTTTCATGCCTGTCGGTTGCGTCATTCACCTGTGGGCAGGCTTTGTGGGAGGAGTGGTCCAGCCCCCTCGGCGGATTTTCATTGCGAGGAAATGAGGGAATGATTTGTGCTTTGCTCCATCAGATTTTTTTCAGAAACTGTTAGAGACAGGCAGCTGGAAACCATTTGAAAAATTGAGATGGCTTTCGCTGAAAATTTTAAAGGGTTTCACAGAGTTTAAGGAGTGTTACTGTTGTGAAAGTGTAGGTACACGGACCCACAACAGGGGGCGTAATGAATGGACAATGGAGAAAGGTGAATAACAAGTTTTACTGTTGTGAAACGAGCACAACGAATACAACAATTAACAATTTGGGGTCGAATCCGCTGGTGTCGTGTGGGCAGGCTCGAAGGTAGGAGACGTCCGTCTCAGTCGAACCGGAACCACCCAGATCTCCTCTGCCACCGAACCCTGGAA
The DNA here is from genome assembly GCF_902500255.1 of Thalassophryne amazonica. Classification (NCBI taxonomy): domain Eukaryota; kingdom Metazoa; phylum Chordata; class Actinopteri; order Batrachoidiformes; family Batrachoididae; genus Thalassophryne; species Thalassophryne amazonica. Next base: position 97,492,761 of record NC_047115.1, read on the forward strand.
ATACTGGAACCGCCAAGTCCCGAATTCCCAGGTGGCCACTGCCTCCGCTCGTCGGATCCGGTACTGCTGGCGGGAGAGAGCAACAACACACAGGTGTGGATGCGACAGCACCCAGTAACGGAGAGGGGAAGAGCCGCCTCCACCTCTTGTCAATGTATAGCAGGAAGGTGAGTACTTATCCAAGCAATTTAGCTATCAGTAGTCAGCAGTCCTGAAAAGGTTTAACAAGTCTTAGCTGGTTATTCAGAATATGAATGCAGAGAACGTTACCTCAGTCTTAAGGCGATATCTCGGCACTGAGGTGGAGACGCCGTCCTGATGATATACCCCCGGGCTGAGTGGAGTCAGCTGTGTCCAGTAATGGGTGACAGCTGTCACCCTGACTGCTCTCGTACGGCGGCGGCGCCCTCTGGTGCCTGGAGCCCGCACTCCAGGCAGGGCGCCCTCTGGTGGTGGTGGGCCAGCAGTACCTCCTCTTCAGCGGCCCACACAATAGTTACTACAGCTTTAAGGACGGCCCAGAGTGCCTCAGGACGCGCTGCGCTCCGAGCCGCGATCGACAGGCTGAAAAGACCATTTCATTTCTAAACGGATTGCTTTATGGATCCGAGACCATCGTGTGCAATTTCTCTGGTTATAACAAGAGCTGGACATCAGCCATTTTCCATCAGATTTCACTTTTAACAAGAGATTTTGTCCTGGAAAGCCGCGCGGAGGCTTCGCGCGTCACGACGGATTCGCCAATGGAGCGAGACAAAAAACACCTCCGTTTTGGAGTTTCAGAGGACAAGTTGGGACATGCCTATCTCGGCTTTCAGTGGCTTACCAGTCGAGTGAGTATAACAGAAATTGTGGAGAGCTGGGCATGTCCCAACTAGTCCTCTGAAACTCCAAAACGGAGGTGTTTTTTGTCTCGCTCCATTGGTGAATCCATCGTGACGCGTGTGACACGTAAAAACATATGAATCAAATCCATATATTTTTTGCATAAAATAAAAAGGTCGGATTGTTTTCTAACAGACCTCGTAGTTGTACTTGCATTACTTGTCTTTTTGTACTTACCAAGCACTTCAGGAAAACCTTTGTTGCATCTTCTCGGAAGAAAATGGGCAGGCCTCTCAGTGCTGCTGTCTTTCGGTGGGACATAATGTTGGATGTCTAAAGAGTGTCCAGCAGAAAACAAGCACTTCAATTAGTATAGTAATGTAGTGTACTTATACACAGTGCAAAATCAGAACTCTATAGTAATCAATCAATCAATTTTTTTATATAGCGCCAAATCACAACAAACAGTTGCCCCAAGGCGCTTTATATTTTAAGGCAAGGCCATACAATAATTATGTAAAACCCCAACGGTCAAAACGACCCCCTGTGAGTAAGCACTTGGCTACAGTGGGAAGGAAAAACTCCCTTTTAACAGGAAGAAACCTCCAGCAGAACCAGGCTCAGGGAGGGGCAGTCTTCTGCTGGGACTGGTTGGGGCTGAGGGAGAGAACCAGGAAAAAGACATGCTGTGGAGGGGAGCAGAGATCGATCACTAATGATTAAATGCAGAGTGGTGCATACATAGCAAAAAGAGAAAGAAACAGTGCATCATGGGAACCCCCCAGCAGTCTACGTCTATAGCAACATAACTAAGGGATGGTTCAGGGTCACCTGATCCAGCCCTAACTATAAGCTTTAGCAAAAAGGAAAGTTTTAAGCCTAATCTTAAAAGTAGAGAGGGTGTCTGTCTCCCTGATCTGAATTGGGAGCTGGTTCCACAGGAGAGGAGCCTGAAAGCTGAAGGCTCTGCCTCCCATTCTACTCTTACAAACCCTAGGAACTACAAATAAGCCTGCAGTCTGAGAGTGAAGCGCTCTATTGGGGTGATATGGTACTACGAGGTCCCTAAGATAAGATGGGACCTGATTATTCAAAACCTTATAAGTAAGAAGAAGAATTTTAAATTCTATTCTAGAACTAACAGGAAGCCAATGAAGTGAGGCCAATATGGGTGAGATATGCTCTCTCCTTCTAGTCCCCGTCAGTACTCTAGCTGCAGCATTTTGAATTAACTGAAGGCTTTTTAGGGAACTTTTAGGACAACCTGATAATGAATTACAATAGTCCAGCCTAGAGGAAATAAATGCATGAATTAGTTTTTCAGCATCACTCTGAGACAAGACCTTTCTGATTTTAGAGATATTGCGCAAATGCAAAAAAGCAGTCCTACATATTTGTTTAATATGCGCTTTGAATGACATATCCTGATCAAAAATGACTCCAAGATTTCTCACAGTATTACTAGAGGTCAGGGTAATGCCATCCAGAGTAAGGATCTGGTTAGACACCATGTTTCTAAGATTTGTGGGGCCAAGAACAATAACTTCAGTTTTATCTGAGTTTAAAAGCAGGAAATTAGAGGTCATCCATGTCTTTATGTCTGTAAGACAATCCTGCAGTTTAGCTAATTGGTGTGTGTCCTCTGGCTTCATGGATAGATAAAGCTGGGTATCATCTGCGTAACAATGAAAATTTAAGCAATACCGTCTAATAATACTGCCTAAGGGAAGCATGTATAAAGTGAATAAAATTGGTCCTAGCACAGAACCTTGTGGAACTCCATAATTAACTTTAGTCTGTGAAGAAGATTCCCCATTTACATGAACAAATTGTAATCTATTAGACAAATATGATTCAAACCACCGCAGCGCAGTGCCTTTAATACCTATGGCATGCTCTAATCTCTGTAATAAAATTTTATGGTCAACAGTATCAAAAGCAGCACTGAGGTCTAACAGAACAAGCACAGAGATGAGTCCACTGTCCGAGGCCATAAGAAGATCATTTGTAACCTTCACTAATGCTGTTTCTGTACTATGATGAATTCTAAAACCTGACTGAAACTCTTCAAATAGACCATTCCTCTGCAGATGATCAGTTAGCTGTTTTACAACTACCCTTTCAAGAATTTGAGAGAAAAGGAAGGTTGGAGATTGGCTTATAATTAGCTAAGATAGCTGGGTCAAGTGATGGCTTTTTAAGTAATGGTTTAATTACTGCCACCTTAAAAGCCTGTGGTACATAGCCAACTAACAAAGATAGATTGATCATATTTAAGATCGAAGCATTAAATAATGGTAGGGCTTCCTTGAGCAGCCCGGTAGGAATGGGGTCTAATAAACATGTTGATGGTTTGGATGAAGTAACTAATGAAAATAACTCAGACAGAACAATCGGAGAGAAAGAGTCTAACCAAATACTGGCATCACTGAAAGCAGCCAAAGATAACGATACGTCTTTGGGATGGTTATGAGTAATTTTTTCTCTAATAGTTAAAATTTTGTTAGCAAAGAAAGTCATGAAGTCATTACTAGTTAAAGTTAATGGAATACTCAGCTCAATAGAGCTCTGACTCTTTGTCAGCCTGGCTACAGTGCTGAAAAGAAACCTGGGGTTGTTCTTATTTTCTTCAATTAGTGATGAGTAGAAAGATGTCCTAGCTTTACGGAGGGCTTTTTTATAGAGCAACAGACTCTTTTTCCAGGCTAAGTGAAGATCTTCTAAATTAGTGAGACGCCATTTCCTCTCCAACTTACGGGTTATCTGCTTTAAGCTACGAGTTTGTGAGTTATACCACGGAGTCAGACACTTCTGATTTAAAGCTCTCTTTTTCAGAGGAGCTACAGCATCCAAAGTTGTCTTCAATGAGGATGTAAAACTATTGACGAGATACTCTATCTCCCTTACAGAGTTTAGGTAGCTACTCTGCACTGTGTTGGTATATGGCATTAGAGAACATAAAGAAGGAATCATATCCTTAAACCTAGTTACAGTGCTTTCTGAAAGACTTCTAGTGTAATGAAACTTATTCCCTACTGCTGGGTAGTCCATCAGAGTAAATGTAAATGTTATTAAGAAATGATCAGACAGAAGGGAGTTTCCAGGGAATACTGTTAAGTCTTCTATTTCCATACCATAAGTCAGAACAAGATCTAAGATATGATTAAAGTGGTGGGTGGACTCATTTACTTTTTGAGCAAAGCCAATAGAGTCTAATAATAGATTAAATGCAGTGTTGAGGCTGTCATTCTCAGCATCTGTGTGGATGTTAAAATCGCCCACTATAATTATCTTATCTGAGCTAAGCACTAAGTCAGACAAAAGGTCTGAAAATTCACAGACAAACTCACAGTAACGACCAGGTGGACAATAGATAATAACAAATAAAACTGTTTTTTCGGACTTCCAATTTGGATGGACAAGACTAAGAGACAAGCTTTCAAATGAATTAAAGCTCTGTCTGGGTTTTTGATTAATTAATAAGCTGGAATGGAAGATTGCTGCTAATCCTCCGCCCCGGCCCGTGCTACGAACATTCTGACAGTTAGTGTGACTCGGGGGTGTTGACTCATTTAAACTAACATATTCATCCTGCTGTAACCAGGTTTCTGTTAGGCAGAATAAATCAATATGTTGATCAATTATTATATCATTTACCAACAGGAACTTAGAGGAGAGAGACCTAATGTTTAATAGACCACATTTAACTGTTTTAGTCTGTGGTGCAGTTGAAGGTGCTATATTATTTTTTCTTTTTGAATTTTTATGCTTAAATAGATTTTTGCTGGTTATTGGTAGTCTGGGAGCAGGTACCGTCTCTACGGGGATGGGGTAATGAGGGGATGGCAGGGGGAGAGAAGCTGCAGAGAGGTGTGTAAGACTACAACTCTGCTTCCTGGTCCCAACCCTGGATAGTCACGGGTTGGAGGATTTAAGAAAATTGGCCAAATTTCTAGAAATGAGAGCTGCTCCATCCAAAGTGGGATGGATGCCGTCTCTCCTAACAAGACCAGGTTTTCCCCAGAAGCTTTGCCAATTATCTATGAAGCCCACCTCATTTTTTGGACACCACTCAGACAGCCAGCAATTCAAGGAGAACATGCGGCTAAACATGTCACTCCCGGTCCGATTGGGGAGGGGCCCAGAGAAAACTACAGAGTCCGACATTGTTTTTGCAAAGTTACACACCGATTTAATGTTAATTTTAGTGACCTCCGATTGGCGTAACCGGGTGTCATTACTGCCGACGTGAATTACAATCTTACCAAATTTACGCTTAGCCTTAGCCAGCAGTTTCAAATTTCCTTCAATGTCGCCTGCTCTGGCCCCCGGAAGACAATTGACTATGGTTTCTGGTGTCGCTAACTTCACATTTCTCAAAACAGAGTCGCCAATAACCAGAGTTTGATCCTCGGCGGGTGTGTCGTCGAGTGGGGAAAAACGGTTAGAGATGTGAACGGGTTGGCGGTGTACACGGGGCTTCTGTTTAGGGCTACGCTTCCTCCTCACAGTCACCCAGTTGGCCTGCTTTCCCGGCTGCTCGGGATCTGCCAGAGGGGAACTAACGGCGGCTAAGCTACCTTGGTCCGCACCGACTACAGGGGCCTGGCTAGCTGTAGAATTTTCCACGGTGCGGAGCTGAGTCTCCAAAGCTACGAATAAGCTACACTTATTACAAGTACCGTTACTGCTAAAGGAGGCCGAGGAATAACTAAACATTTCACACCCAGAGCAGAAAAGTGCGGGAGAGACAGGAGAAGCCGCCATGCTAAATCGGCTAAGAGCTAGTAGCTACGCTAAGCTAGCGGATTCCTAAAAACACGCAAAGTGAATAATGTGTAAATAATTTAGAGGTGATTCAGCAGAAGGAGTGCTTTAGTTAAGGCACGTAAAGATTACACTGGGAAACAAATCGTAATCTAGATAACTAGATCAATCTAACTGCGCAGATTAAACAGCTAACAGATACAGAAAAACACCGCTGTGCTCCGGAACAGGAAGTGATACAATACCGCAGTGAGAGCCAACAGTAATGAAGATAAAGCACAGGTCAGACCCAGTAACGTGTAAAACTTAAAAAAACAAAAAAAAAACAAACAAAAAAAAAAAACACTGCAACCATGTTAACAATTTTACTTTACTTTTACAATAAAAATTCTGTCAAATCAAATACCGCCAAATAAGAACATAAAGCAATGACTGCTGACATTCATTTTTACTGACACATCCACTAATGTGTTTTTGCTGCCGCCAACATCTTTTTCTGTTTCTTTTATGAGAAAGTATGTTCATACTCTTTTAAAAATGCCAGGCACAGGAGCACTTCACTCACCTGTTCATCAAGTTTATCCAGGAGGTCTTCCGTCTTCTCACCAAGAGCTCCCTTCTTAGACCGGTACAGTTTCAGCAGGCCAGGCACAAATTTGTCAAGGGATGCATGGAAAGTCCCCAGAAGGTCTTTGCTCGTGATGCGATGAAATTCTTCAGATATCTAAACACGACAATCAACAAAATACTGCATTTATTCAGCACAGAAAATTCCTGGGTAGCTGTCTTGTGCAGTCTGCACCATGTTCAATGCCTGAACACGTTATCAACAGTAAAACCTACTTCAAAAAGCTCTCATGAATACATCTTTTTCACAGGAATGGAAATGCCCTCCACAAAAACCAGTATCAATATGCAAATGTATATTATCACGTTCCAGTGTTGCGCCTAAACCTGCAACTATCAGACTTTGTGACCTGCCTTAATATTCTTTCCCTAACGTCTCAGTCTATAGAAACCCTATTTCCACCAGTAAAAGAAAAACAAACTCCATGCTAAATCAAAATAATGAGACCGAGTCCAAATTATAACTACTTTAAATTATCGTCTCATAATGACTTTTTATTTCACAATTTCGATTTAGCATGGAGATTCTTTTTTCTTGTAAATGGCAGAAATGGGCTCCCACAGGAGTGAAATGGTTAAGGTAAGAATATTAGGACAGGTCAAATCTAATGAGTCACAGATTTTGATGTAACACTGGTAATAAAGTATGGCATTTGTAAACATGGACCTTGAGGATGGCCAATTCAATAAAATATGACTATGACACCCATTATAGTTGCAGTAAGTGATGTACTCCTTGGGAGGACATAAAACAAAAACACTGGCACTACAAATGTTTGGACTGATGATGTAGTGGGTGCACTGTGTTGGAGGGGCCTTGAGTGAAGTGGTAGGGCTAAGGTATAATAAAGGTTGCCAATACATTACCCCAGCAAATACTGTACTTCTTCAGTTATAGTCAATCTGGTACAGGGGTGGGCAACCTGTTCCAGAAAGGGCCAAGAGGGTGCAGGTTTTCTTTGGAGCCACTGACTACACCAGGTGATTTCACTGATTAACTGATTCCACCTGCTCAAAGTGATATTAATCACTGGAATCACCTGGTGGAGTCAGTGGCAGCAAAGAAAACCTGCACCCTCTTGGCCCTTTCTGGAACAAGTTGTCCACCTCTGATCTAGTGTAATAACTTGTGCCTAATTTGAATATCAGAATTAATAAATAGATTAGGACAGCCTTACCTCCTCAGAGGAAAACAGTGCAGGCCATCTTTCCTGGACCTCAGATACCATAGGTTGACACTCCACGACCTCTCTCCGCCTGAGGGAAAATGTCAGCGCCATCTTCTGCTGTATGACTGTTATGTTCTTTTGTTTCTTCTTCATTTCATCGACCAAAGCAACTCTTTCCTTTTCAAGAGTAGAATCATCATGGTGTTGTGGATGATCTGGGACATGACTGACCTCTCCACATTTGGGCTTTTTAAGGGTGAAAGTACTGCCCTCTTCATCTCTCCCTTTTCTTTTCCTGTTTACATTTACCTCATTGCAGCATGCTTGACGAAGCTTTGATCTGTACTTTCCAAGTTTGTGTTTGATACTTGCTTTCCATCCCTCGTAGCCTGTGATGCTACCTGGCTCCTTCAGACATGGATACTTGAGAACCAGCGCAGAAGCAAGTGACTCAAGCTCATCTTTCTCGGGGTAGCCTTTAATTTCAAAAACTGCCTGTGCAATTTTATCCAAAATCTCTGTCTTCATGTCTCTTGTCACTACAAGGCCCTTCTTAGATTTTTCATATATCACATTAGCCTTACACAATTTCAGTTCAACATCATATGAAAACTTTGGGATAGGAAATGGAGAGAGCCACTCTGAGGCATGCCTTAAGTTCATCTGGATAGAATCAGTCCAGCTAGGCCTGAAATCTTCAGAGTGAACACTTACTGTGTCCTGGGAGGAGACTGAAGCAGAGGACACTGAAGCAGTGGATTGGTTAAGTGGAGATGAATCACAATTCCACATTATATGCAGGACTGCACGCTCAGATGGTAATTCAGATATTGCCGTCAAATTGCATAGTGCATTTCCAAACTCTGGATCCTCAAACTGTAGTGAGAAATCACCTGGAAGTTCAAGTCTCTCTTTAAGTATATCAATCAACTGCCCCACAGATGCTGGTACTTCAGGAAGGTGGACTCGCCGGACATCTCTGGAGGAAAGAACTACCCGAAGTAGCAAAGTCTGAAAAGAGGAGAGAGAAAAGGTGGGAGAAAATTAATAGTCAAAGCAGATTAGAAGACAGTGGACACCGATACCATACAGATGCAAATGAGGACCTTTTTCCAGATCAATCTGCTGATTATGTTTGATTTGCTAATAATTTAGCTGACAACTAAAAAAATAAATAAATAAAATAAAGCCACAGTCTATATCACTGTACTCAACTGGCCTATACTTGGGAAAGACCTTCAATTCATTCAGCACAAAACTAATGCTTAATGAGAGAAGAAAGGAGATAAGAGAGACAGAGGGGGGTGAGTGGGGAGAATAGAAATAGTAAGGAGAAGAAATAAGAGTGTGGAGAAGAAAAAAAAGAGCAAGAGGAAAGGACTGAGGAAGGGGAGCAGAGGACAATACAGGAGAGGAGAAGAGGGTGGATGAGAGAGAACATACAATTTTGAGTTGCTTTAATGGAGAAGGAACGTCCTTGGGGTCACCATCAGCTTTCCACCAACTGTGTATGCTGTTAGAGGGTGGTAATCCGTCAGCACATCTGGATCCAGGGCAAGAAGGTCGGCAATGGTGTGTTCAACAAGCTCACAGGACCTGAAATGTTCAATGTACCAGGAAGACTGTTGGGAAAGTGTAGGAACACGGACCCACAACAGGGGGCGCAAATGAACGGACAATGGAATAGGTCAAATAACAACACTTTACTGTTGCGAACGTGCCCAACAAACACAACAAATTACAACAATGGACAAAGGTCAAAGAGTGGCCTTTTATTCTGGGCAGTCTAAGGCACACCTGTGCACTAATCATGGTGTCTAATCAGCATCTTGGTATGGCACACCTGTGAGGTGGGATGGATTATCTCAGCAAAGGACAAGTGCTCACTATCACAGATTTCGACTGGTTTGTGAACAATATTTGAGGGAAATGGTGATATTGTGTATGTGGAAAAAGTTTTAGATCTTTGAGTTCATCTCATACAAAATGGGAGCAAAACCAAAAGTGTTGCGTTTATATTTTGGTTGAGTATATGTTTTGCTTCGAATCTCATTGTCCACAATTCCACTAAAGGCCCATAGCAGCAAATAAGATGTGGGTAGTGGTCGATAAAGTGGTGTTTTGGCCTCAGTCTGAATTCTGGAAAGGTACGGGTGAGCAACAGGTGATGAGCCAGTAGTTTGCAAGATAAATAACCTAATGCTTCCTCAGAGAGTCTGTTTGACACAACAATGTCAACAATTTCCTTGATGTCCATTAAAACCTCCCATGTTGGCTCCTGGTCTGGTATCTTACATCCAATTATAAAAGGAAGTAAGCACAGCAGTGTCCAATTGTTATGTCCATTACCAGCAACTGTTCCTTTTTCAAAGCTTGCTCTGGGAATTTTTTTAGGCTTGTTTACTTTGTCTGAATATTTGTAGGGAAATGATTTTATGCAGTTGTTCAATGCATCAAATGTAATGAAACCTTTTGAAATCAGATTTTTCAAACATAAGGACAATTCCAAAGGGATGACTCCTTCAAAAAGGTCATGCAAAACATCTGGAGGAAATCCAGTTATTGGGTGAAAGAACAGTAGATGTTTGCCCAGTACACATTCCCTTTTTACCCCATTAATACTTTGAAGGTTGTCATTCTGCCTAAGCTCTTCCAGAAATTTATTGTGTTGATCAACACCCCTCAATTGGAAATCATTAACTTCAGTGGTTGCAATTTGGTCCCAACTTATCAAACAAAAGCGACAGAACTTGTCAACAGTAAAACTTTCATAAAAGCCTGACCGTGTGCACCAAGGTTATCGGCACTTACACAATATACAGTGCCCTTAACAAACTGACCCACAACTTCAACAAAAATTCCCTCTTGTTCTAGACACCTTATATCTTTAATCAATGGCTCAAAAAAGTTTTCATAACCATACTGTTTGACATCCACACTTTTACCTAAGAGAGCTAGCTGAATTGAACTGAGATTGGATCGGAATCTGGCTGGTAAATTTAGAACTACCCAATATACTGCAGTAATCTTATGAAGTTTTCTAGACGTGCCCAGTGGGTTACAAACTTCAAAATCATCAATATATAATGCCAAACTGATAGAGGTTTTGCTGTCCTAGTAGTTTATTGTCCTTGTAATACTTGCCGTCTTGAAAAGACTTAAGGTGTCCAGATAAAGCTTCTTGATTAAATACAATTTGGTTCAAAAAATCTGCCTGGCTGAGTAAAGTCTCAAGTATCTTAGTGACAGATACATAAACAAAAGAGTTTTTATGAGCTGTGTTGTACAGATATTCTGTGGGTTCTACAACAGAAAAGTGCCCTTTGAAATATATATTTCTTCGGTGATCTGTAGATAGGGAACCCTTCTCTATTGTTGTTAAAAGGAGTGGATTAGTTTGAACTATAGCATTAGAAATTTCTTGCAAAACACAATCATTTACTTCAGTTTCATGTTTTGAAAGGATCTCTTTGACACTGCTGAGAGTATGAATGTTAGAGAAAGAGAGCAGGTTATGCAAATCCTCTACAGTCTTTTGTGTTGCAGCTCGAGAAACATGCAACACTGTTTGCATACACAGAAAGAGAGAAGCCAATTTGTGTTCAAGTGTCTCACTATCCACATCTTCTACAATCTCTTCAACCTCATCTGGTCTCACAATATTATAAGCTGGTGTTCCTACTTCACTATCAGATTGCTCACTTTCAATTATCTTATCTTCAGGAACAGCTCTTGCAATTGTTCGAAAATCCTCAAGTGTACAACTTTTATGGTTTCGACTTCTGTGAGAACTGAAGGTTGGGCGAATGTTTGTTTTAAAGGTACACCTTAGAAAGGGACATTGTACAGTTTCTTGGTTCTTTAAATGATGTCCAAGATGGTTCCAAAGTCTTTTCACTGCAAATCTCCTTAAAATCACACAATTCGCACTGAAATGTTGAATTTTTGTGGATTTTCACTACTGAGTGTGATCTTGAAAGATGTGATCGTAACGCTCCAGATGTTTTAAATACACATACACAGTCTGTGTGAATACAAGGCCAATGTGCACCTTGTCCGTGATGAAGGCAAAAATGTTTCAGAAGAGTCTCTTGACTGGAGCTTGTGAATTTGCAAAATCTGCACTGCATGTAATCCACCTCTGACAGAAGAGACACATAGGACACAATCAGTTTTGGTAAAAGCACTTTTGCAACAGTTCCTGTAATTTATAAACATAAAATAACAATACAGCTCTATTTCTCCAATGTGTGACATTCCATGACTGAACAGGCAATATCCAGGATGAATTTGTCATACAGGGAGATGAGGATTTATCAAATGGCCAGGCCAATCTAATTTTCGGACAGAAACGGATTCGTTTTGCTCTGTTTCTGTGTGGGATGAATCTGTTATGCTGTGATCTTCATCTCACACAGAGAAATGTAGAGAACTGCTGAGTGAGATGTTTTTTTGGAAATGCACCTGTTTCCCTGATTCAGGAAAGGAATAAAAAGCATCAGAAACCACTAATTATGAGCGCATGTGTGCAGAGAGATTTACAATCATTAGTACTTTGCTGTGCTGCTAACTGGGACGTTAAACACATGCGACATGTCCTTTAAATAAAATTAACGACTCGTCGGCTACTAAATTAGTTGTCGACGGTTTCAATAATTGGCGTAGTCGTGACTAGTTGAGCCAGCCCTAGTCATCACTACAATATTGTTGCAATATTGATAAAGGTATTTGGTCAATAACATTGTGATATATTCTGAATGTTCTTATAAGAAAACCTGATGGAAGTTTAAGTTTGAAAAGACTTTAAAATATTACATATTAGACTATTAGGTTAAACTTATTGGGACTGATATCTACTGATATGAAAAAAATCATAAGAATTTAATCAATATTGCTTGCAGCCCTGCTTGTCTGAAATACTATTCTGACAGCCAATATGGTTTAAAATATCCACATATAACACACAGAAGGATGCAGGAGCCAAATACATCAACAAGCCAAAATCCACTAGACAACACATAAAAAGTATGTAGGGAATCATATTAACTTATTTATGACCATACTATATCATGATAACATACATGACATGTAACATATATGCAAACGTGAATTCAAACATTTGTCTTTGTTACTATGATAAAAATACAATAATTGTGAAAAAATAAATACTATCAGTAATGTAACATTAACAACACACAATTATTCCTCAAATATTCTGTCTCCTTTACCCTTATTTAAAAAGCTCTGAAAATGTAGCAATCTTATAATACAGAGCATGAAGCATAACTTTAATTTGTATGTGACAATTAACTTTCACACCGGGTCTGCTTCGAGCAGCTTGTGTGGTTTCATGACGACGCAGGAATGTGTGCGTCAGGTGCGCGCAGCGGGAGAGGGGAGGGGAGGGGAGGGGGGGGAGAGGAGAAGCTGCAGACAATCTGACCTGCGCCACTGTACATTCTGATTTCTCTCCTCGTTTGTATTTGTTCTTGTGCCGAGCTGCAGGTCTGCGCTCATCTTTCTTCCTTTGACCGAGAAATGTGCGCGCGTGCGTGCGAACGAACGTCCGTGTATAAATGTGGACATGTCCTGTCTGTGGCAATCAGTCTGCAGGACGTATGTCCTTTTTTCCTTTAACACAATTATGAAAGAGTTGGAGCGGAGAGTGAGAACTGCAGCAGCCAGACATTTTTTCTTTCTTTTAATTGTTCACATGTGCGCGAGCCAACAAATCGTCTGTGACTGGACTGGAGATGTCAGGACTTTTTGCTTGATATCAGTCTGTGAGCAGGACGTTTATGGACTTTTTTTAAACACAGTTGTGAGAGAATTTAAAAGCACTGAGCTCAACGCAGAAAAAAATTACACGTTTAATTTTTGGTGTCTGATTCGCTTCGTCCTTTGCGTCCGTCACTGTTCTGGCATTGAAGTACTTCATCTCAGCACTGGGTTGCTTCCATGTGGCGTCGTCATGACGGCGCCCAACGCAACTCGAAGCGGGCCGGTGTGAAACGGACTTTAGCACAGAAGTAGGTCAAAGGCTGGAAATGTTGTTAGGCGCTTGTAGAAAACGCTAACAACACATTTAAGTAGCTTACCTGCTGGTGCAAAATGGTCACGCTCCCACTTCTGTCAAGAATCTTCTGGCATGTCCTTCAGGGCTTGTTCAATGTGCGCATGCGCACATCAGTCATCTGCGGGGTTTCCCACGGCTTCCCGCCTTCACTCAAAAAATCTACTCAAAAGTTGATAATCTTTGTTCTGCTGTTTAGAAAATCCTAGTTATGACAACAATGAGGGAAATTTCCTGGGCAGACAAGTTTTTGTAGGTTGCAAATGGAAAGCTTTATTTCTGACTCAGTTTAATTTGAAAACTGAAATGAAATCAAGAAATACTAGTTACCGTTTTTACAGTGTACACTACAGGTACAACACTAAAGGTTTGACACTACAGGTACTACACCACAGGTGGTACACTACAGGTACAACACTACAGGTGTGAAACACAGGTGGTACACTACAGGTACAACACTACAGGTATGAAACACAGGTGGTACACTACAGGTACAACACTAAAGGTTTGACACTACAGGTACTACACCACAGGTGGTACACTACAGGTACAACACTACAGGTGTGAAACACAGGTGGTACACTACAGGTACTACACTTAAAGGTATGACACTACAGGTACTACACTTAAAGGTATGACACTACAGGTACTACACCACAGGTATGAAACACAGGTGGTACACTACAGGTACTACACTTAAAGGTATGACACTACAGGTACTACACCACAGGTACTACACTAAAGGTATGACACTCCAGGTGGTACACTACAGGTACTACACTAAAGGTACTACACTACAGGTGGTACACTACAGGTACTACACCACAGGTGGTACACTACACGTGGTACACTACAGGTACAACACTACAGGTATGAAACACAGGTGGTACACTACAGGTACAACACTTAAAGGTATGACACTACAGGTACTACACCACAGGTATGAAACACAGGTGGTACACTACAGGTACAACACTTAAAGGTATGACACTCCAGGTGGTACACTACAGGTACTACACTAAAGGTACTACACTACAGGTGGTACACTACAGGTACTACACCACAGGTGGTACACTACACGTGGTACACTACAGGTACAACACTACAGGTATGAAACACAGGTGGTACACTACAGGTACAACACTTAAAGGTATGACACTACAGGTACTACACCACAGGTATGAAACACAGGTGGTACACTACAGGTACAACACTTAAAGGTATGACACTACAGGTACTACACCACAGGTACTACACTAAAGGTATGACACTCCAGGTGGTACACTACAGGTACTACACTAAAGGTACTACACTACAGGTGGTACACTACAGGTACTACACCACAGGTGGTACACTACACGTGGTACACTACAGGTACAACACTAAAGGTATGACACACAGGTGGTACACTACAGGTACTACACTTAAAGCTATGACACTACAGGTACTACGCCACAGGTGGTACACTACAGGTACGACACCACAGGTGGTACACTACAGGTGATACACTACAGGTACTACACTTAAAGGTATGACACTACAGGTACTACACTACAGGTACTACACCACAGGTGGTACACTACAGGTGGTACATTACAGGTACTACACCACAGGTGGTACACTACAAGTGGTACACTACAGGTGCTACACCACAGGTGGTACACTACAGGTACTACACTAAAGGTATGGCACTACAGGTGGTATACTACAGGTACTACACCACAGGTGGTACACTACAGGTGGTACACTACAGGTACTACAACACAGGTTGTACACTACAGATGCTACACCACACGTGGTACACTACAGGTACTACACTAAAGGTATGACACTACAGATGGTACACTACAGGTACTACACCACAGGTGGTACACTACTGATACAACACTAAAGGTATGACACACATGTTGTACACTACAGGTACTACACATAAAGGTATGACACTACAGGTACTACACCATAGGTGGTACACTAAAGGTATGACACTCCAGGTGGTACACTACAGGTACTACACCACAGGTGGTACACTACTGGCACAACACTAAAGGTATGACACTACAGGTGGTACACTACAGGTACTACACCACAGGTGGTACACTACAGGTACTACACTAAAGGTATGGCACTACAGGTGGTATACTACAGGTACTACACCACAGGTGGTACACTACAGGTACTACACTAAAGGTATGACACTACAGGTGGTACACTACAGGTACTACACCACAGGTGGTATACTACAGGTACTACACTAAAGGTATGACACTACAGGTGGTACACTACAGGTACTACACCACAGGTGGTACACTACAGGTACTACACTAAAGGTATGGCACTACAGGTGGTATACTACAGGTACTACACCACAGGTGGTACACTACAGGTACTACACCACAGGTGGTACACTACAGGTGGTACACTACAGGTACTACAACACAGGTTGTACACTACAGATGCTACACCACACGTGGTACACTACAGGTACTACACTAAAGGTATGACACTACAGATGGTACACTACAGGTACTACACCACAGGTGGTACACTACTGATACAACACTAAAGGTATGACACACATGTTGTACACTACAGGTACTACACATAAAGGTATGACACTCCAGGTGGTACACTACAGGTACTACACCACAGGTGGTACACTACACAGTACTACACCACAGGTGGTACACTACTGGCACAACACTAAAGGTATGACACTACAGGTGGTACACTACAGGTACTACACCACAGGTGGTACACTACAGGTACTACACTAAAGGTATGGCACTACAGGTGGTATACTACAGGTACTACACCACAGGTGGTACACTACAGGTACTACACTAAAGGTATGACACTACAGGTGGTACACTACAGGTACTACACCACAGGTGGTATACTACAGGTACTACACTAAAGGTATGACACTACAGGTGGTACACTACAGGTACTACACCACAGGTGGTACACTACAGGTACTACACTAAAGGTATGGCACTACAGGTGGTATACTACAGGTACTACACCACAGGTGGTACACTACAGGTACTACACCACAGGTGGTACACTACAGGTACTACAACACAGGTTGTACACTACAGATGCTACACCACACGTGGTACACTACAGGTACTACACTAAAGGTATGACACTACAGATGGTACACTACAGGTACTACACCACAGGTGGTACACTACTGATACAACACTAAAGGTATGACACACATGTTGTACACTACAGGTACTACACATAAAGGTATGACACTCCAGGTGGTACACTACAGGTACTACACCACAGGTGGTACACTACAGGTACTACACCACAGGTGGTACACTACTGGCACAACACTAAAGGTATGACACTACAGGTGGTACACTACAGGTACTGCACCACAGGTGGTACACTACAGGTACTACACTAAAGGTATGGCACTACAGGTGGTATACTACAGGTACTACACCACAGGTGGTACACTACAGGTACTACACTAAAGGTATGACACTACAGGTGGTACACTACAGGTACTACACCACAGGTGGTATACTACAGGTACTACACTAAAGGTATGACACTACAGGTGGTACACTACAGGTACTACACCACAGGTGGTACACTACAGGTACTACACTAAAGGTATGGCACTACAGGTGGTATACTACAGGTACTACACCACAGGTGGTACACTACAGGTACTACACTAAAGGTATGGCACTACAGGTGGTACGCTACAGGTACTACACCACAGGTGCTACACTACAGGTACTACACTAAAGTACTGTCAGTAGCCAATGCAATCAGTACAGTTAGTACAGTTTGTAGTACTGTGTGTACTGTCCCACCTGGTTCTTTCTGTGTGGAGTTTGCATGTTATCTTCATTTTCCCATTTGATGGAGCAGTACTGTAACCATCAGTATCTTGTATGATGCCTTTTTTCCATCACAGCTGAAGGTACGATAGGTCTCTGGTGTAAGTCTGAACCTGGGATGGGTTTGGTTGTGATGTGGTTCCTGCTATGGCTGAAATATGAGTCCTTCAGGATTGTAACAGTTACAGACATTAGGTGGTAACTCAGAGTCCTCTGTAACATTTGTCTGGGCGTCTCAGAGGTGATGTGAAAGGACAGAAAAGAACATCTCAGTACGAGCAAGAAATTAATACGAGTGAAGCCTCGAGCAAACAAGTGAGCTCGCTCATGGTACATGGAGTCCTAAAAAGGAAGTGCCAAATTTTGAGTTCACAGTGAAACAGAAGATGTTAAATGTTCAACACTTCCTGGATTGACAATTCGGCATATTGAGATATCCCATAATCCCTTGCGCGTCAGAGAGTTGCTGTAAATGGTAAAATGGACTGCATTTGTATAGCGCTTTTCCATCTGCATCAGACGTTCAAAGCGCTTTACAATTATGCCTCACATTCACCCCGATGTCAGGGTGCTGCCATACAAGGCGCTCACTACACACCGGGAGCAACTAGGGGATTAAAGACCTTGCCCATGGGCCTTTAGTGATTTTCCAGTCAGGCAGGAATTTGAATCCATGATCTTCTGGACTTCTGGACACCTTAACCACTAGACCATCGCCTCAGTGAACCCCCATCCTAACCATGTCTGCATAATCACGGGTACACCGAAATCAAAAGTCTATAACTGCTTTATTATATGGTAAACAAGAAAATTGGGAGTTTGTCAAACACTGAAACTGAAAAATCAATTTCAAGTTTCATCTCTTTATTATTACTGTCATACTGCACCAACTGACATCGATCGACTGGAGATGCCTGTTAAGTCCATGACGAAGAGTCATCAGGCTTGTTTTCTTATAAAGTTTGCCATTCGCCTGTCTAGCCTCTGTAAAATCGACCGAGTACTCCGTCAAGCATCCGTCTGTCATAAGTTGGGCACATGTCCCTTTTCAGTGACGTACTTGTGAAACAGGTTGGCTGCTGACTGTATATTTCTGTGGGTGTTCTTCACATCTTTTTCGTGTAAAATTCGTTTTAAATCAGCGTCGCTAACAGACGCAAACCTGTCTTCTGCCATCTTGTAAACAAACTGACAGCCAAAGTGGGCGTTGTATCCCGTTATCCGATTGGTTGTTGCCATTAGAAGGCGTCGCTCGATTAGCTAGCGCTACTCTGCACGCAAGGTGTACTCGTTTCGTGCGCGGTCTACTCAGCATGTGGTACAGCTCAGAAAGTGGCGAATGGGCCAATCAGAAGTTGGCAAAATCCCATACCATATAATAATTGTTGATGCTTTGTTGGTGGAATTCTTCCCCATTCTTGCTTGATGTACGACTTCAGTTGTTCAACAGTCCGGGGTCTCCGTTGTCGTATTTTGAGCTTCATAATGCGCCACACATTTTCAATGGGCGACAGGTCTGGACTGCAGGCAGGCCAGTCTAGTACCCGCACTCTTTTACTGCGATGCCAAGTTTACCAGTGTGTTACATCACCTTTCCAACACTCAATAAGTGTTTGGAAACTGAGGGACACTAATTGTGATTGCCATGATTGGGTATAAAAGGATCATCCCCAAAGGCTCAGCCATTCACAAGTAAAGATGGGGTGAGGATCACCACTTTGTGAACTGTATGAAAAAAATAGTCCAACAGTTTAAGAACAATGTTTCTCAACATTCAATTGCAAGAAATTTAGGGATTCCATCATCTACAGTCCATAATATAATCAGAAGATTCAGAGAATCTGGAGAACTTTCTACATGTAAGTGGCAAGGCCAAAAACCAACATTGAATGCCCGTGACCTTCGATCCCTCAGGCAGCACTGTGTTAAAAACTAACATCATTGTGTAAAGGATCTTACTGTGTGGGCTCAGGAACACTTCAGAAAACCATTGTCAGTTAACACAGTATGTCGCAACACATGCTGCCATCCAAGCAACGTCTTTTTCAGGGACGTCCCTGCTTATTTCAGCAAGACAATGCCAAGCCACATTCTGCACGAGTTACAACAGCGTGGCTTCGAAGTAAAAGAGTGCGGGTACTAGACTGGCCTGCCTGCAGTCCAGACCTGTCGCCCATTGAAAATGTGTGGCGCATTATGAAGCGCAAAATACGACAACGGGGACCCCGGACTGTTGAACAACTGAAGTCATACATCAAGCAAGAATGGGAAAGAATTCCACCTACAAAGCTTCAACAATTAGTGTCCTCAGTTCCCAAACGCTTATTGAGTGTTGTTAGAAGGAAAGGTGATGTAACACCTTTGTGGTAAACATACCACCGTCCCAGCTTTTTAGAAACTTGTTGCAGACATCCATTTCAAAATGAGCAAATATTTGCACAAAAACAATAAAGTTTGTCAGTTTGAAACACTAAATATCTTGTCTTTGTGGTGTATTCAATTGAATATAGGTTGAAGAGGATTTGAAAATCATTGTATTCTGTTTGTATTTACATTTTACACAATGTCCCAACTTCATTGGAATCGGGGTTGGAGTACATGAAGAATCCTCGTTGTCCACAGACGGTCTCAGTGGACACCTGAGCACTCGCTGCCTCAGTGTCATCTGGGACAACATAGACCAGCTTCATGGTGGACTGTCCAGTTTGAACCCCGCCTTGCGCTCTATGAATGCTGGGATAGGCTCCAGCCCCCCGCGACCCTAAGCCGTTGAAGATGTGAGAGATGTCAGTCTTTTCATCCAGTCTCCCGCCCGGTTGGTGGCGGTAATGCACCTTTCTGTTGATTTGCCTACCGCCATAAAGCCTCATAGAAGAAGAAGTGGCAACACGATGTGTGTTGTGGATTAGTAGCGTTAATTTAAGTTTAAATGTTTTTGTGTGTTTAATTTGTATTATTATTATCTTTATTTAAACCGCGTTCATTGTGGATTCGTAGTATTTTAAGAAGCCTGTTCTAAGGTGAGTGACGTCAGTAAACCGGAGAGCTATTTTAAAGTTAGCTTTAGACTTTAGCTCTTTCGAAGTGTTTTTGAGCGGTGACGGTCAAACGAGGCTTTGTTTAAACCTTTGAATCTTAAATAGGCTAACTTTTAAAATGTCTGATCAAAGAGTAATAAAGGTAAAGAGACGAAACTCGCGTGGGTTTTTGACAACAGCCGCTTGATGGCGCTGTGGCCACGTTGTTTCACGTTCCAGAAGGTTTGTTTTTTTCTGCTTGAGTTGTCAATATGTTAAATTACTTAGGTTGATTTGTATCCGTTTATAGAGAATGTCAGTGTAGAATTCAAATTCTGTTGAGGTAATTTTACATTTCATTTGTCAGTTATGGACATAGACTTATTTTGTTAATTAAAAGCCATATTCCACAAATGTAAATGTAGCATTAAGAAAGTTACTTTTAAATTATTTCTGAGACTGTCTAAAATCGAAAAGCTATAAAAAAGCATGAATGCCTGTAAATATTTTCGTCCATTATCATCAAGATTTTTTGATTGTATTCATTTTACCATAATTCTGAATGATATTGTATTTTATTTTATTTTTGATTTGTATATAAATAGTTCATGCTTGTTTGTGGACCCCATAAATTTATATAAATTAGCTCTTAATACCCCTTTACTCCACTCAAGGGTCACGTGTGTGTGTGTGTGTGTGTGTGTGTGTGTGTGTGTGTGTGTGTGTGTGTGTGTGTGTGTGTGTGTGTGTGTTTCTTTCGTTCTACTAGGAACGGAAGAACTTGAGTATGAACCCACAATTTGAAAGTGTTTAATGAATGATATCCTGTAGAAATTTTTTGGAAATTTCTGTTTTGATTCTTGTTCAAGTTAAATATTCATGAGTAAGTCGGCACTGGTAAATAAGTAGTTAAAAATATTTTGGGAGGGGCCGTACAGTCGGCGACACCGGAGGCACAGTGCCATGGTCAGAAATGCCATGCCGCTGCTGTCAACTCAGCATCTGCTATCTTCAGTGACTGGAGCGCCGGCATCCTGCACATCAGGATGCACTGTGGACCTGCCACACTGACACCAGACATGGATCTTTGATCAAAGTAGCCGTCTGTACGTAGCTGTGATAATTATCCCGTAGGGTGAGGGTTCACCCCATAGCCATTCATATGTGGTGTGGCTGCTAAAGCCATGTTATGATCCATATCACAGTGTCAGATGTAAGGTCCTTCACAGGGTTGCCAACTTTGGAACATTGGCTGGAGTGAGACCACGCGTGCATAAATCAAATCAAATCAATTTTATTTATATAGCGCCAAATCACAACAAACAGTTGCCCCAAGGCGCTTTATATTGCAAGGCAAAGCCATACAATAATTACAGAAAAACCCCAACGGTCAAAACGACCCCCTGTGAGCAAGCACTTGGCGACAGTGGGAAGGAAAAACTCCCTTTTAACAGGAAGAAACCTCCAGCAGAACCAGGCTCAGGGAGGGGCAGTCTTCTGCTGGGAGTGGTTGGGGCTGAGGGAGAGAATCAGGAAAAAGACATGCTGTGGAGGGGAGCAGAGATCAATCACTAATGATTAAATGCAGAGTGGTGCATACAGAGCAAAAAAGAGAAAGAAACACACAGTGCATCATGGGAACCCCCCAGCAGTCTAAGTCTATAGCAGCATAACTAAGGGATGGTTCAGGGTCACCTGATCCAGCCCTAACTATACGCTTTAGCAAAAAGGAAAGTTTTAAGCCTAATCTTAAAAGTAGAGAGGGTGTCTGTCTCCCTAATCCGAATTGGGAGCTGGTTCCACAAGAGAGGAGCCTGAAAGCTGAAGGCTCTGCCTCCCATTCTACTCTTAAAAACCCTAGGAACTACAAGTAAGCCTGCAGTCTGAGAGCCAAGCGCTCTATTGGAGTGATATGGTACTATGAGGTCCCTAAGATAAGATGGGACCTGATTATTCAAAACCTGATAAGTAAGAAGAAGAATTTTAAATTATATTCTAGAATTAACAGGAAGCCAATGAAGAGAAGCCAATATGGGTCCCTGTCAGTACTCTAGCTGCAGCATTTTGAATTACAATAGTCCAGCCTAGAGGAAATAAATGCATGAATTAGTTTTTCAGCATCACTCTGAGACAAGACCTTTCTGATTTTAGAGATATTGCGTAAATGCAAAAAAGCAGTCCTACATATTTGTTTAATATGCGCTTTGAATGACATATCCTGATCAAAAATTACTCCAAGATTTCTCACAGTTTTACTAGAGGTCAGGGTAATGCCATCCAGAGTAAGGATCTGGTTAGACACCATGTTTCTAAGATTTGTGGGGCCAAGTACAATAACTTCAGTTTTATCTGAGTTTAAAAGCAGGAAATTAGAGGTCATCCATGTCTTTATGTCTGTAAGACAGTCCTACAGTTTAGCTAATTGGTGTGTGTCCTCTGGCTTCATGGATAGATAAAGCTGAGTATCATCTGCGTAACAATGAAAATTTAAGCAATGCTGTCTAATAATACTGCCTAAGGGAAGCATGTATAAAGTGAATAAAATTGGTCCTAGCACAGAACCTTGTGGAACTCCATAATTAACCTTAGTCTGTGAAGAAGATTCCCTATTTACATGAACAAATTGTAATCTATTAGATAAATATGATTCAAGCCACTGCAGCGCAGTGCCTTTAATACCTATAGCATGCTCTAATCTCTGTAATAAAATTTTATGGTCAACAGTATCAAAAGCAGCACTAAGGTCTAACAGAACAAGTACAGAGATGAGTCCACTGTCTGAGGCCATAAGAAGATCATTTGTAACCTTCACTAATGCTGTTTCTGTACTATGATGAATTCTAAACCCTGACTGAAACTCTTCAAATAGACCATTCCTCTGCAGATGATCAGTTAGCTGTTTTACAACTACCCTTTCAAGAATTTTTGAGAGAAAAGGAAGGTTGGAGATTGGCCTATAGTTAGCTAAGATAGCTGGGTCAAGTGATGGCTTTTTAAGTAATGGTTTAATTACTGCCACCTTAAAAGCCTGTGGTACATAGCCAACTAATAAAGCTAGATTGATCATATTTAAGACTGAAGCATAGTGCGTGCCGAAAATTTTTGGTAACCATAACCATAATAAAAAATAACAATAACAACAAAAAACAGTCCTTGTTTACTAATAAAAATAATCCTGCCATTCTTGGGTCTCATTTCATGCCTTCCTTGGTTTGGGACTGCCTGGCCTGGTGGCTTGTCTATCTCCGGCTGCCTGGCCCCCCTGTTGGTTTGTTCTTCCCCTGGGCTTCCAGTGCTCCTCCGGGACTGCCCGCCTCCCCCCATCTCGTGGTTTCCTGGATCCTCCGTTGGGTCTGGGGCTCATGGAGCCCCAGATCCAACGGAGGCTCTGGGGGTGGATGGCTGCTGGGGGATTGGGGGCCGTGGTCTCTGTGGGGTGTTGCTCCGCTCTTGCTTGGGTGGTCTCCTGATCTTGGGCTATGGTGTTTGGGGTGGGGTCCAGGGTCGGGGTGGATTGGGGGCTGGGGGGAGTTTGGGGGGGTCCTGCTGGCTGCAAAGCGGGAGTCTTGGGTATTGGGTGAGCCTCGTGTGCTTCCTGGCCCCGGGGATTGGGTCCCGCCTCTGGTATGGGGGCCGGACCCCGCCCTCCTTTGGCTCGGTGGTCCCTGACCGTGCTTTGGGTTCAATTGCAATGGCTCCTTTGCTCCCCGTCCCCGTTGCCGCTCACTCCTGCCTTTGGGGGCCTTGGTTTGGGCGGTGTGGTTCTGGGCCCCCCCCTTTAGTGGACTCATACTGACGCCCTGTGTGCTTCCCTTGCGTATGTGGTTGCTTT
This sequence comes from Thalassophryne amazonica, assembly GCF_902500255.1. Taxonomy (NCBI): domain Eukaryota; kingdom Metazoa; phylum Chordata; class Actinopteri; order Batrachoidiformes; family Batrachoididae; genus Thalassophryne; species Thalassophryne amazonica. The sequence continues at coordinate 97,516,934 of NC_047115.1, forward strand.
CTGTGGTGGGGGGTGCGTTCCCCTGGTGGTTTGTCGGGCTACCCCGGTGGCTCTGGTGGCTGCCTTTCCTGGCCCCTGTGCCCTTCTGCTGCCCTTTTTCTCCTGGGGCCCTGCGTCCTGGACCCATTTCCGTCTGTTGCGTGCAGTCACCCTTATGGCTTCTGACGTGCCGGAGTGGTCCACATCACATGGTGAGGTTCTGTATTTTTGTATTGGCCCAACACACCAGCCACAGTAGCGACTGGATATTTAGCTGTGTCTGGGTCTCTGGGTGTGGATGGTTGTGTTTTTGTGGCCGTCACCACAATTCGGTTTTGGCTGCTCTCAGGGGGATCAAGACTCTGGTGTCCTAGATTAGGGTATGGATGCTCACTAATTAATTAGACAACAAACTGTTGCTGTCACTGCTTGTTCATGTGTGGTTGTTTGTCCTGGTAAGTTGTATGGTTGGGGTCCTGTCTCCTTGGTGTCTCGCTTCTCATCACTCCACATTTATTGCCTTCACCACTTGTCTTTCGTTCTTGTCTGTCTTCATGTTGTCGTTGGTCAGCCCTTCCTGATAGAAGTTGTTGGTTGGCTTTGAGTAGGATGTTGTAGGCTGATTGGGAAGGGAGGATCGGGGTCACACACACACACCACGTTCACTCACACACTACATACTATCTGGCTTGCAAGAATAAATTGCATATATGTGTATTAATGTACATAAATGGTTCTGCCAGTGTGGCATTTACCATTACTATACTGTATATGCAGACAGGAGGGGAAAAAAAAGATTGGCCAGCAGATGTTGCCATATTTAATTGTATCAAATGCTTCAAACACTGAATCATTTCAACACAGTTGCTTCATATTGATTCAGTCGTTCAAAATGCTTCGGTTTCTACGTCATTAATAATTATCAATAAAATACATCAGCGACACGTTTTCAGCGCATATGCACAGATACAACCCCTGGCAAAAATTATGGGATCACCGGCCTCGGAGGATGTTCATTCAGTTGTTTAATTTTGTAGAAAAAAAGCAGATCACAGACATGACACAAAACTAAAGTCATTTCAAATGGCAACTTTCTGGCTTTAAGAAACACTATAAGAAATCAAGAAAAAAAGATTGTGGCAGTCAGTAACGGTTACTTTTTTAGACCAAGCAGAGGAAAAAAATATGGAATCACTCAATTCTGAGGAAAAAATTATGGAATCACCCTGTAAATTTTCATCCCCAAAACTAACACCTGCATCATATCAGATCTGCTCGTTAGTCTGCATCTAAAAAGGAGTGAACACACCTTGGAGAGCTGTTGCACCAAGTGGACTGACATGAATCATGGCTCCAACACGAGAGATGTCAATTGAAACAAAGGAGAGGATTATCAAACTCTTAAAAGAGAGTAAATCATCACGCAATGTTGCAAAAGATGTTGGTTGTTCAGTCAGCTGTGTCTAAACTCTGGACCAAATACAAACAACATGGGAAGGTTGTTAAAGGCAAACATACTGGTAGACCAAGGAAGACATCAAAGCGTCAAGACAGAAAACTTAAAGCAATATGTCTCAAAAATCGAAAAATGTACAACAAAACAAATGAGGAACGAATGGGAGGAAACTGGAGTCGACGTCTGTGACCGAACTGTAAGAAACCACCTAAAGGAAATAGGATTTACATACAGAAAAGCTAAACGAAAGGCATCATTAACACCTAAACAGAAAAAAACAAGGTTACAATGGGCTAAGGTAAAGCAATTGTGGACTGTGGATGACTGGATGAAAGTCATATTCAGTGATGAATCTCGAATCTGCATTGGGCAAGGTGATGATGCTGGAACTTTTGTTTGGTGCCTTTCCAATGAGATTTATAAAGATGACTGCCTGAAGAGAACATGTAAATTTCCACAGTCATTGATGATATGGGGCTGCATGTCAGGTAAAGGCACTGGGGAGATGGCTGTCATTACATCATCAATAAATGCACAAGTTTATGTTGATATTTTGGACAATTGAAAGGATGTTTGGGGATGATATCATTTTTCAAGATGATAATGCATCTTGCCATAGAGCAAAAACTGCAAAAACATTCCTTGCAAAAAGACACATAGGGTCAGTGTCAATGAGCAGATCTGATTTGATGCAGGTGTTAATTTGGGGGATGAAAATTTACAGGGTGATTCCATAATTTTTTCCTCAGAATTGAGTGATTCCATATTTTTTCCTCTGCTTGGTCTAAAAAAGTAACCGTTACTGACTGCCACAATCTTTTTTTCTTGATTTCTTATAGTGTTTCTTAAAGCCAGAAAGTTGCCATTTGAAATGACTTTAGTTTTGTGTCATGTCTGTGATCTGCTTTTTTTCTACAAAATTAAACAACTGAATGAACATCCTCTGAGGCCGGTGATTCCGTAATTTTTGCCAGGGGTTGTAGACTTACAATCATGAATACTTGCTAACCAGATGTTAAATAAAGTGCAACATGCCCTCTAAATGACCAAGTTCGCATCTCGTTGAAGTCTGTAGCCTACTGTGTCAACACACTGATTAGGCTCCGTCTGTAGTGACAACCCAATTTTATTATTCGATTATTATTCATTGGCTTACCGTTGTCATCCAACAAGTGGCTGACTCAGAAACAAGCTTCGAAGCTTTGCTCGAACTCTCTGAACTCACCACAGCAGCTGAGGTATCAGCTGCAAGGTTTTCAGTGAATCCATGATCAGAGAATACTGCAGTCAGAACATTGCCAGCAGATGTTAACAGCTGTTTCGGGTGTGCACTTTACACTCCTCACTTTAAAAGAAACAATGTGCTCTGGTCTGGTCTGGTCTAATCTAGTCATCAACAGAAAATTAACGGGGGAAGTTTTTATTTTGGCGTGACATTTCTTGCTTGTGGGTGAGAGCACGAGATTGATGCTGAAAACGTGACTGTCATGCCAGGTGCGTGAGAGTTGGCAACCCTGCTTTCATACTTCTGAGCCGGTGGCCCAGGGTTTGAATTCCTTCAGTACATGGAAATTGCTCCTGTGCTAACAGGCTGGAAACTCTCAGGTGTTCATGTGTCATCTGTGCCATTTTCATTTTACAGAAGAGCGGTAAACACCCAACAAAGTCCCATGTGGAATGTTAAAAAAAAGTTATATAAGCGAAGCGACGTGCAGCGGCATAAAGCTCACTCATGGTACACTGTGGCCCAAACAGGAAGTGCCAAATTCTTAATCCACAATGAAACAGGAAATGTCAAATGTCAAACAAAGAATTACACAGGGGTCAAAATTTAAAAATGCTCCAATCAAATTGAAAACTACATCATGTTACTTGTCTGATTATAAAGATTCCAAAAAGGTTTAGTTTGGACAATCTATGGATGAATGTTATGGGGTTTTGGGGTAAAAACAGCAAGAATGGTGACAAAGGTCAATTTCAGTTTGTACAGTGGACAAGAGGTAAAGAGTTGCTCTAATTTTGGTAAAAAGTGATGCAAATTATTGGTGGAATTAATAGGATTAATAAATGGAATAGTTTTGACTGTGTTGAATGTTTGGTCTCCAAAGTAAAGGTCAACAAAGGTCAATGTCCATTGGATTCTCTGACATGTGACATATGTTGCCCTGTAACATGAACTAAGCATGACGCATGATGCAAACTGTTACTTTTTAAAACTGGGTTAACTCATTTTTTTAACAAAATTGGAGCAACTTTAACTTTTGACCCCTGTACAAACAAACTGACCTTTGATTCTTGCTGCTTTTACCTCATAACTCCATAACATTCAGTCACAGATTGTCCAAACTATATCTTTTTGGAATCTTTATGATCAGACAAATATTGTTTTGCAGTTTTCTATATGATTGGAGCATCTTTTAATTTTGACCCCTGTGTAATTCTTCAGGTGACCTCTACCTGGCGGCCTATTGAAAATTCAAGTGACCAATCGGTTTTTTAAAGAGTTCATGTCTGTGGATTATTTGTGCAGAATTTGATGTTTGTATCTCCATTTTCAGGATTCCACTCTAAATATTCTCTTATCTGCTGCACTATATATGAGATGTAAGATGTTGCTCCTCAGTGTTTCTCAGTTGTCCTCAAAAGTATTGTAACACTTGGTATTTCACACATTTTAATTTGTTTATTCCATTTCAAATACATTTGTTTTTCTAAAATTATCTTCCTTAACTCAAACTGAAAGCAAATCTCTACAACTTGATATAAATGAATTAAAAATCTAAAATCCAGCTTCCTGATTAAGTGGTGTAGAGGAGGATTTTCTTCAAAAGAAGACCTGAAAGTTCAGCTACAATTTGACAGAAAGTACATTTGAGATGAAAACCTAGATTTGATGTTTAGGTGAAAGAAACTTTTGTATTTCTTCATAATTGATGTAAATAAAGTCCAAGACATATTCAATGACTTGGAAATGTTCATGTTTCCATCCCCTGACTTGTCTGAAGAAAACTGGCAATAAAACTGATTATTATTTACAGGTTTTATCAAGTTTTACAGATTTGCTTTCAGTTTGAGTTTGAGGAAGATAATCGGAGGACACAGTATCCTAATCTTATAATGAGTGCAAAATGAGTGTGGGATTATTACTGTTTTGTTTAAGAAGGTTTAATTTTCACTCTTGCTGCACTTTGTGTCAAATCATAGTCATATTGTATATCATATTGATATGACAATATTGAGATACGATAATTTGGCCATATTGTACAGCCCTACTGTCAACTAGCTGAAAACTTTGACTATTAATTTACAGCTACATTAAAAAAAAATGCTTAAAGTGAAGTGGCAGGGGGTTAAGAGGGCTGTAATTAGGGGGGTCAGCTGAAAAGCAAAAAAGAAAAATGCTTAAAAGGTGGGGAGTATGGGGGGGCCGATCCCCTTCAGAAGCTGAAAGGCAAAATAAGGAAAATGCTTAAAAAAGCGGGGTGGGGTGGGGGGGCTGCAGAAACTGAAAGGTTTTAGTCATGCTCATGCTCCCAAGAACCATTTTACTGAAAAAAGTCTGAAGGACCTAAAGGACATGATGAGATTGTGAGGAGCTTCCAGGCATGTGAGAGGAAAAGAAAAATACTTAAAAAGGTGGGGGGGTCTGGGGAGGGGCAGGGGTGGATTAGCCATGCTAATGCTCCCCTGAAGCATTTACTCATAAAAAAAAGTGTGAAGGACCTAAATGACATGGTGAGATGCTGAAGAGCTTCGCTTGTTCATGTCCGTGACATATACAGATTATTATTACAGCACCGTAGGGATTTCTGGCTGTACAGCCCAGTATTACTTTGTGAAACAGGGACCTCAGAGGAGTTCAGCAGCCGATATAAAGAGCTGGTTTGATGGTAATCGATCAGCAGCTGTTTTACATACACAGATGTGAGTGGGGGGGGGGGCATTTTGTACGCTCCCTGGTGGTATAACTTCCTGAATGTGTCTCCTGTTGCAGACACATGAAGAACAGAGGTGTTGGCTGGCTGGACACCCGGCTGAAGCACCGAGTGCAGCAGGTAGGATGAGGTTTTAATAATAGGCAATGCCCTGATGACTAGTAGCTTGGTTAAAAAGAAATTGATGAGAATTCCATGGCTCTAAGTGTGCTGAAAATCCTTTAAATCACTTTTAATCATGTAAAAGAATTTGTTTGTGTTGCAATTTGGAAACGAAGAGTGCCGTGTGCATTTAGACGCCAGCTTCAAGACTTTTTAACATGAGTGAAGTATCGCGCAGTGGCACGAAGCTCATCATGGTACAGGGTGTCCTAAACAGGAAGTGCCAAAATTCAAACCCACAGTGAAACAGGAAATGTTCAAATGTCACTTCCTGGATTGACAGACGGGATCCCATGGAATCTCACGGGAACTCAGTGACAAGCTCACACTCAAACAGGAAGTGCCGAATTGTCAGTCACAGTGAAACAGGAAATGTCCGATGTTGAACACTTTCTGGCACGGATGGAGCTAGAGTGGAGGCTGGGGTTTCACTGGACTCCCCTGAAATCTGATTGGACACAGATGATTGACATGTCACAGCACCACACGTCTGGTTGAAAGAGCTGCATTTTGAAATCAGTGAGTCACATTGACTGCTAGGTTCCTCCTGTTCAGTAAAATTCAGTAAGGTATATCATCTATTATACATTCCAGATCTAAGGTGGAACTCTACTAAAAGAGTAGAGCCACTTGGGTGTCTGGTCTTGAGGACCAGGGATAGTAGGTTGCAAAGCTTTTTTATCCCATGGGAACTCTCCCTACCCACCTAAGCGACTCAAGAAAATGGACAGCATGTATATAAGTGACATTTACATGACAATTTATAGGACAATATTGAGATATGAAAATTTGGCCATATTGTACAGCCCTACTGTCAACTAGCTGAAAACTTTGAATATTATTTTACATCTACATTAAAAAAAAATGCTTAAAGTGGCAGGGGGTTAAGAGGGCTGTAATTGGGGGGTCAGCTGAAAAGCAAAAAAGACAAAATGCTTAAAAAGGTGGGGAGTATGGGGGGCAGAGCTCCCCCAGAAGCTGAACAGTTTTAGTCATGCTCCCAAGAAACATTTTACTGAAAAAAGTCTGAAGGACCTAAATGACATGGTTAGATGGTGAGGATCTTTTCCAGGCATGTGAGAGGCAAATAAAGAAAAATACTTAAAAACGTGGGGGGTCCGACCCCCCAGAAGCTGAAAGGTTTTTGCCATGCTGATGCTCCCCTGAAGCATTTTACTCAAAATAGTCTGAAGGACCTAAAGGACATGGTTAGATGGTGAGGATCTTTTCCAGGCATGTGAGAGGCAAATAAAGAAAAATACTTAAAAAGGTGGGGGGTCTGACCCCACAGAAGCTGAAAGGTTTTTGCCATGCTGATGCTCCCCTGAAGCATTTACTCAAAATAGTCTGAAGGACCTAAATGACATGGTGTGATGCTGACGAGCTTTGCTCATTCATGTCCGCAACATACAGTAGTCACAAAGAATGTACCTGCAGTAGGTATAAAATCTCAGTGTCACTCGTGTCAGGTGGGGTTGGTGAAACAGGACGTCTGGTAGTCCGTTAAAATGCTCCAATGAAAACCAACAGCACTATGTTTGGTTTTTGGATGACACTGGGACTAGTTTTGTGTTGTCCAGGTTCAGTGTATGTATGGGCTTGTTTATGATGGATTACAGTCCCTGTCTGCTCTTTTTCTTCGGTGGCGTTCTCTGTGAATGATATTTCCAGAGTAAAAGTTGGAACTGTCAAAAAAATGTTTCTTAAAGAGAAACAAACAAACACAAGTCACATCTATAGACTGTGTCCAGAGTCTGTGTGACGCCACTCTTTGGTTTTCTATAGAGACCAGGAATAGCTGAAGTGACCCCCTGTTCTGGGTGTCGGTATGTTGGGAGCTCCGCCCACACTGATTCACGATGAACTCATTAATGCATAAAGCCTGGGTTCAGGTGTTTATTAAATCATGTTTTTATATAACGGTTTCCATTGGTGTGGACAGTTAACGTTATAACGGCCATATTTTATCTTGATGGTGAATCATGAGGTTTAGAGGCAGAAGAGGAGCAGGGTTTAACCATCTGTGGTCCCTGAACCCACCAACAAGGTCAAATCCAAAAAAAGGTCAAAAATTATAATAAAAATTCGACTAACCTAAACATTTTAAATTAATTTTTTATGTTTTTGTCCTATGGTGTTTATTATGAACTGTTATGTGGCCTAAGCAGCACTTAAATATGTACTTTCACTTTAATTATTTCTATTGTGAAAATTAGTGCATCTCAATAACGGCAGTAAAGTTTGTGTGGTACATCAAACTGGTTTAGGTGCTGAAACCGTTACACATAAAATCACAAATTAAACTTGAATAGGATCAAGAAAGATGATACAGCTGTGTTCAGAAGTTTACATCCACTCTTCACTGTAATTTTGATCTTTTAATGACATCTCTGAACTCTTCTGTTGTCAGGATGGAATGATTGTACAGCAACATTATTAATGACTGTATAAAAAAAAAAAAAAAAAAAAAGAACTGGGTGCACAAGTTTGAATTTATACATAATTATAATATAATTTATATACATACACCGCCACTGATGTTTGGTTAAATGTCCCTGCACCTCAACTAAGTGGTTTTGGTCGACATCAACAAGCTTCTGGCATAATTCTGGCTAATATTGACCACCCTCCTCAGCAGAATTGGTGGAGTTTAGAGCCCGACCAATATGGATTTTTTTTTAGGCCAATGCCGATAACAATATTTATAGTGCTGCGGCTATGACCCAAAAAGAGCCTTAAAAATGGATTTAGCTTGCACAACTTTAGAACAAAACAAATTAGGTATCATTTTGTTTGTTGGGATGTCTGCTATAAGGAAATTGAGGTTGTACTCATCAAATCTACTTTCTACAATTTTTATTAACCCCTTACGTGCGGCAACCATGAAAACTCTGAAAATTTATGTCATTTGTTTGTGTTTGCTACTTTGCACCGACAGGTGGAAATAAATCATATCTAATGTTTCCTCTGCTTTAGTTTCAGACATGTACACCCCTTCCTGCTGATTTGAAACATTTTCATAGGTTTCTACTCAATATTAACCCTTTATTTCGCAGGACAAAGTACACATCAAGAGCTAGTTTCAGCTCTTCTTGAAATGGCCTTCAGTGGATAATGATTATAGAGTAACCAATTAAATACAGATGGCTGTACTGTCTGTCTTTTGTTTCTTATTCAATGAGGCAAAGCCATGATGACCTTGAAGTCTCAATTTAATGTAACATTTGACAGAATTTGACCTAAAAGTGGAATTTGTAGTGGTCATATCAGGTGAATTTCAAGTGCTACAAACAGGAAAATTCATGAAATACACGTAGATGACAGTTTGTAGGTCTTACATCTTAAAATTAGCAAGTGTGGTTTCATAATATTCAGTGCTTGCCATGCAGTACATGTGATATGCATACACTATGTGTATATAATGTTGATTCATAATCTAGAGAGAATGGTCTCCTGCCAGGCCCTGTGGTATCATGAGTTACTGCAACCCATACAAATATTGCTGAAATCTCATTTTTTTTAAATCCTACAGGTAGATGAAATCATATCATAGACAATTTTGATGAAACTGTTGCACCTCAGCAGAGACATCTGGTGTTCACTTCAGTAACTAAAATAAATGCTTCTCATTATGGGGCTTGTTCATTAAAGTGAACATGTTTGAAAAATTATGCGACCTCTGCACTGTTTTTACACCGAGGCAAGTCGGGGTACTGTTACCACTGGCGGCGCCTGTCCATTCATCCGTCCATTGAATCTGCACCACTAGTATTGCTTTTCAACCATTTTCTTGTCATAGGGGGGCACTTTGTGAAAATCAGAAAAATAACTCTGAGGCGAACGCTTCAAGCTAGGTTACTGTTGTTTTTACTGTGGCCACCTCTGATAAGGATTCATCATATATTAGATGTTTTTGTTTTATTATGTAACATCCATGGTTAAGTTAATGGTCGTCATTACTCAATGCCTATGAATAGTAGCTTGCTGATATCAACCGAGTGTGTGTACCTAATGTGGAACCTTTGCACTGCAGCAATAATTATGCTTTTTCACCATTCAACCAACTATGTACAAAAATGAGTCGGCTCCAGTCGAAGTTAGGGATGTTACACATTTGTACTGCACAGACAAAAGTTGCAATGGTCAGAAGTGCCAATGCTTGCAGGCTGGTCTTGAATGCATTGAGATCTGCTCCTGTAGCTCAGAATGCCAAAATCCAAATAATAGAAAGAATTTGCATGAGGTGGATGATGGGGATGAAGTAACAGATACTGACTAACTTGATGTAAATCAGTGATAAAGACTCTTCATCTACAGTGATATATTTGAGCACTATAGGATTTTTGTCCTATTTGATGAGGAAGGAAGGTGACAAGTAACCCAAAACACAGTCAGATTTAATCAAGATACTTAGTATTGATATTTAGTCCTTTACAGAGAAATCCGCATTTATAGGTAACATGTCTCAAATCTAGCCCCTTCTAACTACCATATCAGTGTAGCACTAAAACTTACATTTGGTGCCAGGTTCGAAAAGGTAAATGGCTATTTGCATTTTTCTGGATGGGGTCTTGAATTTTAAAAATGTCATATTTGCTTACATTGATGATATTTAGTAAAGCATTTTGTTGACCATATATAAGCAACTACAGCAGTGAAAGGGTTAATAATCACGTCAGTACCAATGTGCATTCCACAACATCAAAATCTTTTTGATAATTAAAGAAAGTAAATTGAACAATATATCCAATTGTTCTTCAATTTTCTGATTTTAGTTTGCAGGGCCATTGCTCCGGATTTTCACTATGTATGCAGCTACAATAAATAAGGGGTTAATGCACCATTTTAAATAATAATCACATTTATCAAAACATTTCATTTCTTTCAGGTAGATATCCCAAGGAATAAAATATCATAACAGTCTATCAGTAAGTTGTTAATATTTGTTATGAGTCCCTTTATAACCAAAAAGGGATAAAAAAAAAAAAGGTACAGATGATGCCAGAGTACATCATAAAATCATAAATATGAGTAAAAAAAACTGCAAATGGTTATAAATAAATCCATATATTGATAAAAGGATGTT